>NC_050598.1:29786551-29924051 GCF_013368585.1 Megalops cyprinoides | reverse complement strand
CACCCTCCTTGTTTTTGCAGATGTTAGTGAATAAAGCCAGAGGGTGAACTTAAAGAGAGAGCAGGAATTCACTGCTTCACTGTCGTTCTGCGACTGACGAAATGACAAAGCAGTTTGCTCTGATGAAGGTCACTGACCAGAACCTCAGAAAAAAATAAAGTTTCTGCGTTGCAGAAAGCACAAGGACAGCAGCTCTCTCTGTACAACGGATGAGAACATGATGTTTGTTAGTTTCTTGCTTTAAGTAAATCTGTGGGAGTGAAGCTCCAGAGTGCACAGCACTGTGTCACATGGTTACCTCTGCCGCCTGATCCAAAGGTCACAGGTGATCCAAGAGACCATGCAGAGCTGATCTCTGAAATGAAATCCCAGCTCGGATTAAAGTATTTTATGCACAAGCCTATAGCAGACAACAATATGTGTCAGTCCAGATGTAGGCACAAACCCAGAGGACATGTCAGCGGTAGCTGCCATTTAAGTGTAATCTGACTCATACTTTGAACAAAACCCAAAAGGCAACACTAAAGAGCCCTTATTAAAAGTGTTTCCTTGGCTTTGTCTGGACATTACTTTTAAGTGCCATTTCGTTTTCTCTTGTCTCTTTTTAGCAGTAGACCAAAGGGAATACTACAGAAAGCTTAGAGGGTTTAGAGGTTTAAGGGTTTAATGCAATCTTTCAGTAAAGACTGATGACAGCAAAATAGAGGGCGGTGGGGGAGTTGAGTGAATGAGAATATGAGTGCGACATGCTGGTAAAATTCCCTTTTTAATCCCGCCTTCCACCTTCAGCTTAGTCCTCACCACGCAAGACCGGAGGAGAAGAAATTGTTGCTGATCCACTCAAGTCTATACCATTCCTCCTGAGACTTTTTCAGCACTGTTCCGTATGCATCTCCACAGAGAGATAATAACAACAACCCCACCCCAACACACACACAAACACACACACCCCCACAGACATGCGCGTGCACACACACACAGCACTTCTTACTGTTCCATCAGTTCTGAGAGCAATTTCATAAAATAAAGATTATCTTGAATCATCTCATCTCCTGCTCCTGCTAAAGACACTCCATCTTCAGTCGCTGGGTTCCCTGATGGAGAGGACCGTTCCTGGCAGCCAGGATAACTATCTGAGGCTGAGTCAGTTCTGCAGTCAGCTGCCATTTGAGTGGCGTGTCCAGTCATTTCACTGGCGCTGACAAGGATGAGAAATTACATAAAATAATGGCTGTTTATTTCAAATTCTAATGTAATGTTTTTAATGATCTAATAATGAATAACAAAAGTCCCCACACAACCTGAGCTAAATGCATTCAGAACACATTCTTTTTCACACTAATCAAATGCTCGTTACCTGGGAGGCACATCATGATGGTGCCACGCAGACTACAATGACTAATACAAAATACTGTTAAGATGTGATGTTTGTGAAAAAAATTGTGACATTTGTGAGCGAGATCACAGAATGTCTGGGCTCAGTATCGATCGAGAGACAAGGAGAGATGAGAGTGAGATGAGTGGTAGGATCTGTCTCATCAACAGCGTGGCCTTTGTCTCCATTCAAGCTTCAGAAGGTCTTGATGAAAGAGAGAGAGAGAAAGCCTTGTCTTGGCAAGTAATGCAGACCGTGTGAAACACTGTTCCTGTCTGTCTTTCTAACCTGGCTGTCTCCCAGCTCCCCTGATGTAAGTGACTAATTAAACACTGATCTCTTCACAGCAACTGATGTGTGGTGATCAAAAAAGGCTGCCATCCAGTCACCCAGATGGGCTGTGAAGGGTGATGATTGATGAGGTAAGCCCCCTAAGAGACCCCAACCGCTCGTCAGTCTAAAGCCGCCCCCTGGGCCAAGTCCTCTGATGGAAGTGTTACAGAATGGTGTGTTGTTTTGGGAATTCATCTCATAACCCCAGGGCTGTCAGTTCATATCCCAGGTGGTGCTCTGCTGTTGTATTCTTGAGCGCGGGACATGAGCGCCCAGCTGTATAAATACTGTAAATATGTGTGCACATGGACAATAGCACGCACTCTCTGTAAAGCTTCCAGGGTATCTGTGGTGAACTGGAATTGGAAGGTGCTGTATGAATCAATCACATGTCCTTAGAAAAAATCCCCACAAAGATCAGTGATAATGTCAGCAGACTCAACTATTGTGATGCGTGAACATTTCAGAATAAATTTAAAACAGATTTAGAATGAACTTAAACTTCATCAAGAGCAGGAAGGCAGTTGCAGCCTACATCCCAGCATTTGGGTTGGTCTATCTGTGTGGAGATCTAGGTTCATAGAAGAGTTCCACACCCATGAAACGGAATAACTCAACCTAGCACTCAAGCCCTTATCAAATGTGAAACTCATTACATACATTTACATACATTCATTTATTTGGCAGATGCTTTTATCCAAAGTGACTTACAAGTGAGGCAGAGTACAACACAAGCAAAAAAAAAAAAAAACCTCATTATGAAAAGAGGGAAACACATCCTGAAGAGAAATAAAAAGAGCAAATAATTAGTCTGGTTGCTTTATTAACCCAATGCATTCTCTAAGCTGTCCTTTTCCTGTCACTGTTGTGTTGGGCTTAATTTGTATAGGGGACAGTATTCCCTAGTGTTCCCCAGATAAAGCAGAAAAGCCATTACCCAGTGCAGTGGTATGCTTTTAGATGAGATGGTAAACACGGGTCCTCGCTTAGTGTGGACATTAGAGATCCTACAGGCCATTGTACTCTGTTGCAGAGAGTAAAGAGTTCCCCGGTGTTCACACCAAATTTTAAGCGAACCTTCAAATCACTTTAAATGATTAACCGCCTGTCTGTCCGCCTCATCTGATGCAAAGTCAGTATCAATGACTGCTGTGCATTAGAGACCAGGTACCACACCCCAGCCTGGACCTGGAGGGGACCTGGCACAGCTGTTTTGCTTGGGATGTTTGGTTTTTTGCTTGCCTGTCAGCCAACAATTTGAATACGGATATCATGTTTACATTCTGGAGTGGATTTCTTTTTTTCTGTCAGTTATGTGCTTTACACAGTTCATGCTACTTAGCTAGTTAGCAAGCCAGCCAGCTGGTAACCTAATTTTAGGGGGAAAATGATTTGTTTACTGAGATTACATAGCAGCCCTGTTTATACTGAGTTTACGCTCCAGGGCCCAAAGCAGTGCGTTTTTGACAAGGCAAGCAGTATTTTCTCCAACTGCGCTAGAGTTTTCTCTGTACTTCATACACATAAACATATAACATTTGTCAGTGAAAATCAGGCTGAGCAATGCATGCACATTTTAAACCATTTCGGGTTTGGGTCAGATCAGGCAACAAAATAAAGTTTATATTTATGTAAACTAATGTTTATGTGCTGAACTAGATTTGGGGCAGCAGTGTAGCATAGTGGTTAAGGAGGAGGACTCATAACCAAAAAGTTGCTGCTGTACCCTTAGACAAGGTACTTAACCCATAATTCATAATTTCCTCAGTAAATATCCAGCTGTATAAATGGATAACATTGTAAAAACCTGTAATTGACGTAAGTTGCTCTGGATAAGTGTGTCTGCTAAATGCCAATAATGTAAAAGATTATCAGGTTTGGCGCAGGGTATATTACGCTCAGGTCAGTTTTGGCCTTAGAATTCAAAGCTGATCCATGCTGTTCGCTGCACCCCCCAAGGAGAGTGCATTGGGGGCAGAGGACTGAGTCAGAGGATTGAGTCTCACCTCCCATTGGTGGGGGACTGTGAAAAGTCCCACACCAATGCAATCAGCTGCAGTCATTATGAGATACTGCACATCACCGAACAGGGCAAGAAGTTTAATGTACTCCATTGTCTGGGTGGCATTCTGAACAACGTACAAATAATAGAAAAAAAAAAAGAATCTTGTGAGCAAAAGGTGTGTGACTGTTGTTTATTTTCTAAAAATCTGTAGACTTGTCCCATCTCCCATATTCAGCACAATATACACAAAATTCCTGGGACTCTACTCCCACTTGGGCCTCCACAAAATTAAACTTGTATAAAAATCCCTATGGTGGTTTTTTTTTCTGCTAAACATATGCAGATTGGAAACATATGTGCAATTTATATGTTAATAAGGCACATTGATTTCCATATATTAAAATGCATAGCTGCCACCAGGATGGAGCAAGGGTGTCTCGCGCCGAAAAGGTCTGTTACGGGATTTCTTCATCGCTGTGCCAAAACTCAACTCTCGTAAAGCTGAACTACGACTCGTCTGAGCTCCGGGACCCTCGATATGATCCCTCTTTAAACAAGATCATGCCCATCAAATCCTTCTCAAAGACTCTAATATGCCTTTGAGATTAACGGATTTGGAACTAACAATAAAACAGTTATGCACAACTGACTAGCGACTTCATAAATTTTATGTACGTCTACTCTGTTCGGCATATTGAAACAATAAAATATCAATAAACCTTTAAACACGTGAAATAGAAATTTAAGATGTATTATGTAATGCTTTCAAATATGCAATAGGTCAGCCTGCGATGTGAAATGTGCTGTAATTTGAAATATATGTCACTTTTCATCTGATGTTTTGTATGAGTACTGCGGAAATGTGGAAACGTTTTTGGCTGTGGGTGCTGGTTCCGGCAGTGTTCAACAGGGCTGGAACACATGAAACACGATCGATTTATCCAAACGTAGTCCGACCTGTCGGACACACGTTTCCGGGGGATCCAGTAAGTCTTCATTAAAAGCCATTTCATCCATTTCAAGTGCTTCCACATACCTGTGTGCGCGTATTTGCGAGCATGAATGTGTGTACTTGTCTCCCTGGGAGAGAAATGTAAATGTAAATGTTGTCCACAGGGGCTTCCTGCGCGTACGCGTATCTGCAACGCAGTTTAAAGAGGCGAATTTGCAGCATTTTGAACGTAACCGTCTAAAACGGGAGCTGTCTTTTCCTCGGGAGTTGTGTCTTCCTCTCCCGCCACACTTTAACAAGCGCCGAGTACCGCGATCAGGACTCGAGCAATTTACCGAATGGATTTATGTCAGAGCCTAATGAAGAACAATTGCGGGTAGTGAGGTTAGGTCTCGGAGACGTGCTGTTCTCTCCGTCCCCGCATGCACTCGGACACCTCGTTAGTCTCCACTCGCTTTCAATGACCAACATTCTGACTGATGTAACACTCGGTGTTACTGCAGTGTCACTTCTTTTAGTAGAAAAAAATATCCAAAATTATGGTATAGTAATTCGGCATTGAATACCATAATGTTAAATATTGACAGACTGTGGCTATGGCAACAGGCTGTAACTGAACAAACCCTATTTTCTACGCCTTGTGTCTATACGTTTGCCTATTTAGGCAAATAAGAATGTCCGATATGTTTAAAATGATTATCCATCTGATTACATCTAAATATATCTGTTATTCATTATTATCAATATTTCAAACTGCTCCATTGCTATATATTTCTGTAAATGTAGTTAAAGATACTGTTACTTCAGTTATGGGCCCAGCAATCAGATCCATCGCCTTCCTGATTTCCACATATCTAGCCGCCTACCTACTTAGTGTCCAGTCGTTCAGTTTGTCGATTTACCCGTAAGGTAAATCGACAAATAACGTAAAGCTAATGTAGAAAGCGTCACTGCGCTGTACTTCCACGCAAGCCAATCACAACCGAATAAGCAAGACGTTTATTAGAATGCAGATTGTCAATCACTAGCACTCCATGTATACCATTTATTTATTTATTTTTATAAACCAGTCATTAGCACACTTGTTGTGTTCTGAAACCACCATAAATATATGGCAATCATCTATAGATATTTAAAAAACGTTGTAAGTAAACAGAACTAAGGTTATTTTGTTTGAGTGTGAAGTTTCAGACTATATATAGTTTTTAATTGCATACATTTATTAATCTGTATGAAATATGCACATCAATACTTTTTGCAGGGTCTGGTGGAGACTATTTAGCTTTGAAAACTGGTACGTTACCATACATCTCCATAACTTGCAAAGCAGCTGACCCTTTATTTTTCACAATTTCCTGGAAGTACAACCTTACTAAAGTCATACTGCAAAAATCACCTGATCAATCTCAAATCACATTTTCCTCAAAGTTTTTATCTAAACGTCTGTGTAAGGCAGGTAGACATAGCAGAAATAAGATTTTAAAAACCTGGAAGTGTATCTATCATTAATACATTTCACATAATGATGGAAAGAAAAAATAATTGATTAAACAACTCAAGTATTTCTAATAGGCAGTTTAAAAAACGTAAGAGGCCCCGTCTTCTGTCGATTCATGGATGCAGTACTGCAGGAAATCCACAAGGTGGCATCAATCCCTCAGTTTTTTTTTTCAGTTTATTTTTTGGTCCACTCTCCTCCTAGGCAACACTTGGCCAGTTTGAAGGGTTGAAATGTTGAAAATAAGAAGACTGCAATGCAAAGGCAACAAAAGCACAGGCACCGGCATGAATCCTTGACAATATCCAAGTGCAGAGGCTGGTAATCTTGAGTGTGTGGTGTGTCTATGGGTGTTTGTATGCATGAGAAGTCCTCATATGTGCCTGTATAACATCAATATGCATTAAGCAAGGTCACATTATGCCTGGAAATGCAGATGTTATCAGAATGCACTTTTGCATGCGCTTGTGTACAGCCACACTAAAGATGGAAAAATTCAACTGGACCTCATGCACACATAACATTTCTGCTCAATCAGATCTTGAAACAAATACCTAAAGGCTGAACCATTATTAAAGTTTTGTCTTTCAGGTGGCAGGTACCAGCGCTAATTAGTGTCCCCTTGTAAGATGGAAAGGACTCTCTCTGGTGCCGCCCATACTAGACTCCTTCTCCTGAGGGTTCGTTCACGGTTTTCTGCAACTTGGGCGTGTTCACCGTCGTTTCAGGGGTTTGTGCCAGTCGCTCAGACGGGGGGGGGGGCAGTCTAACAGCACGCGTGGGGCAGGGTTGGAGAGGGGGGGGTCACTGGGCGGGGGTGCAGCGGTGGCTCTTGTAGGTGCCCAGGTGGCGGAAGCTGCGACTGCACTGCTGGCAGCGGTAAGGCGTGGCACCGCTGTGGATGCGCTGGTGGGTATAGAGGTTGCCCAGCTCCTTGAAGCGGCGGCCGCACTGCGGGCAGGCATAGGGGCTCTCGCCCGTGTGCACCCGCTGGTGCCGCTTCAGCCCCGACAGCACGGGGAAGCCCTTCCCGCACTGGGGGCAGGGGAAGGGGCTCTGGGCGCCGCTGTGGCCCAGGCGGTGGCTCTTGAGCCGGGCCGCGTGGCGGAAACGCTCCCCGCACTCCGGGCACACGAAGGGCTTCTCCCCCGTGTGGATGCGCTGGTGCTGCCGCAGGTTGCCCAGGTAGTTGAAGTGCCGGCCGCAGTCGCCGCACTCGTAGCCGCCCTCCACCTTCTTCTCCCGTACCCCCCGTCCTGCTCCCCGCTCCTCGCCCCCGCACCTCCTGGGGGCCCCGCTCCCCTCACCCAGAGGAGCAGCTGGGCTGGAAGTGGACTGCAGCGAGTGCGCAGCGCTGTCTCTGTGCATCATTTTCAAGTGCTCCTCCAGAAACAAGGCATCGGGACAGAAGGTTCCGCAGAGAGGGCAGAGGTACGTGTGGGCAGAAAACTGCTGACCTGAATAAAAGGAATGAAGAAGAGAGACAGAGGGAGAATGAAAGTGAGAAAAAAGGTGCTTTAAAGGACATTTCCACCATGTGGTACCCATGTCATTTCCTCCAGTTTTTGCTGATGGTCATGATCAGGCTCTTTGATGTTGGGCATCAGTGCAGTGCTCACCTGTGTCCACCCTCTCTGTGTGCTCTTCCATTATAGAAGCACCCTCCCCTCCAGGTGAACCGTGCTGCTCTGTGGCAAACTCCGGGGTGTGGGTGTGGTCTGCAGGGGCTGGGGAGTGGCCTAGCACGCCCCTCCTTCCCTCTGATTCATCCTCCGCTACCTCATCTCCATCTGTTGGCGCGCTACCCTCACATTTTGGCTCCCTCCCACCTGAGAGGAGAAGAATGACACAGCTTTGGACTATTGGATCAGCCAATCACAGCAGGGGAGAGCAAGACTCGGGGGTGTCTATTTTCATTTTTCACAACTAACATGACCTTGTGTCACAAGTAACACAAAGTGTTTGAGGATGAACAGAACTCTGCTTAAAGAACAGATGGTGCAGTTAGTGCTACACGGCAGATTTGCTTTCAGGAAAGACCACTCGGGTTAGTCGAGTCACTGTGCTAAATGGGACTGACTTTGGCACAACCCCTAAGATTTTTTTTTTAAGTTGGCATATAAATATGTAATGTAGAGATTAATACATTTGCAAAATATCCATATCGGAAACCATGTCTGAACATGTTTAATTGAAGTAGTTCTACTTTTTAAACGTTCATGCCTACCCCTGAGTCTTCACAGATACAGGATACAGTCAAAATTTGTGTCATACTAAATCTCCTGATGTGTCTTGACACACATCGTGGCCTTTGAAATCTGTTGAGAAATACACATTCATGTTCATTCAACATAACATGGACAGCATGGAAAATGCTGGAGGTTACAGAACACCTCAGAGGTGAAAGTGAGCTTCAACTTGGTATCCGTGAATTGATGATATTTTTGTGGTTTGTGGGAAACATGTCCTGACAAATGCAGGTCCTTTAACGTCACCTAGGATACATTACCATGTCTGGAGAGAACATGGGTAAAGCTTCAGTTATATTGTACATTAGAACTCCAAAACGACTTCTCAGGGATCCAGCCACAGTATTTGCACGGCACTTTAGCAATTAATCTATTTTTCAATAGCCATGACAAGCAACTACTTTAAGTGAACATACCTCAAATACAGTGCAGGGAGTGGAAACGTTGCCCGTTTTAATGTCAACATTATAAATGTGTGTGGCAACTTCAACAAAAATCTGAGAGGATCACAACAAAGGCAGTAACGATTCAAAACGCCATGGCCCCAATGCAAGACAGGACGCCTTAGCTTTCGCTAGCCAGTTAGTGTAGCTCATCCTCATCAAACCGCTCTACTAAGCAAGCTAGCTACCTTTCAGATCTGGCGGATACTCCACTCCCGTTATCCATTCGTAGTCATATATTCGTTTGCTACCCGACGGTAGCATGCTAAATATGTCCTCGGGAGTGGTGTCTGTCTCCCCATCCCCTGGGCCTCCGCTATTGATCCCACTGTCCGTCCACAGGTTGACCGAGCTGTGCGACTGCGGATCGAGGCGACTGTCTCTGTCTGACGGCGGGATGCTCTGGTCGCTATCCAGTTCAGCACCACTCCTCGAGTTCTTATCTTTCATCAGATAGTCACAGATCGCATCGATATTCTCCTTTTTGATCCCGGGGGCGCCTGGTTTTGCTTTCTTGGGGTCACTGTTGTATTTATTACCCGGATGAAAATCGGATTTCCTAAACGCAGCCGCCGCCTCCGCGGCCGCCGATCCAGGTAACTGGTCTCTCCCTTCTCTCTCCACCGTCTCCAGCCGTGCCTTTAAAACCTCGATTTCGTCTGTTTTCTCCCGAAGCTCCATTTTAAGCACCCGAATCCTGACGCTGACCATCTTCCTGATTTCGGACAGCGCTGCCTCCAGTACCACAGAGATGTTCCTCCCGAGGTGCTCCGTGATGTCGCTCATCGAGCTCAGCAACTCCTCGTCCGGCTCAAATTCGGAGAAATCCTCGTCGATCCGGGAAGGGGGACCCGTAGTGTCCATGAAAGCGTTTTGAGGGTCAGGGGAGAGGCTAACTTCTGTGAAACAGTGCAGTCTCTTTCGGCTCATGGTTGTGGGCGCGTACTTGTTTTGGACGGTGTTGATAGACGATGGACTGTGGTACGCACCACAGAGTTCTTGTCCTGGTTTTCTGCAAAGTGAAAGTGCTCGGCTAGCGAGGTGGCGCCATCTCTCTCAGACTCCATGAAACAACTTTATATTCCTCCGACCCCGGTTTAGGAGAAAAGGGTTTTCCCTGTTTTTTGTCATAGTGAACTATTACAATTAACTATTGTTTGCTCAGCCATACACATGTATGTTAATAGTGAAAATATCCAGTGTCAAAGAACTGGTAAGTTATGAGGTAATGGTAATAATGATCTTACAAGTTATCGCATGTTTTAATCAGAGTAATTCGATCCCCCTATTATGTACACATTGTGTTTCTTGAATGAGTTCAACAATATTGTGACTTCAGTGCTCAAGCCAAAAATCGAGGAGGTTTTTTGAAAGACAATAAGTTACAAAAATAATTTGCATTATTTAATTATTTGTGTACTTAAACTCCTAATGTGTGTATCACGATTTACAAATTAGTTACATAAATAAAGCAAGAACTGAATTAAGCATATGGTAGGGATTCCATTTTTTCTCATAAAAACAGAGAATATTCCACTGCTGCTCGCTTATACAAATCACATGGGAAAATACATACATATAAAAAAAACAATCAGAAATTACAAAACAAAGATTGGTCAGAAATGCAGGACTGGTAAAACTGAAAAGAAATTTGTCAAATTGAACATTTTTCTCAAAATGGAAAAAAAACCAAGCTAACTGCAGTAGTTAAGAATAACTGATTTGTTATAATTACAACAGATGTTATTTCAGTGTGATTTAATTCAGGGTGAAGTCATCATGTAAAACTGCAGTTTTTTTAGGAAGGTTTTGAAGCTAATCAGAAGCAAATGTACTTGAGTGTCATCTTAATAAGAGCCAGATTTGCCCCAGAAATGTTCCTGTCTCTTCAGTCCAGGCTGCTGTAGAACTCGGCACTCCTCCAATGCTGCTGCACCGGCATATTCGTCCTGGTGTCCCTGAGCTTCTGCATGTCGATCTCCACCAGGGCCACGCCCGTCTCCGCCCCCCCACAGTCACCAATCACCTTCCCCCATGGGTCCACAGCCAGGGCGTGGCCGTAAGAGGCACGCTTGGCATGGTGGCTGCCCACCTGGGCGGCAGCCAGAACGAAACACTGAGTCTCAATGGCCCTGGCGCGAAGCAACACCTACGGTAGCAGGAGGAGTGCACGTGTAAGCATACAGCCCAGTCACAAGCGCATGAACACACAGATATGCATTAAACCACTGGAATCCAGTGTAAAGAACAACGTCTGCACAGAGTAAGGAACTTCAGCTCTCATACCATGGGGTACATTCCAGTACATCATCGCTGATGAGTGACCAAGTGCTCCTTTAACTTGTGGCTACAATGTTGTGTGATTCTCAGAATCCTTTCATGAGAGACTAGTTATTACCATTTTTGGCAATGATGTTTATCTTTCTGCATTTGTTATGATGTATGCATTAAGACCGTGTGGTGTAAATTACCACAGATGAGGGCATTAGCTGAACGATATCAAAAATCATCACTCAAGGTGATGATCAATAGTTATCTTTTGTTAGTCTTTGTTGTTGCCATTAGAGTACTCAAAAAGTGAAGGTTTATCACTCTTAAATTTGCATTTTTTATAAACTGACTTTCTCACCTCCCAGTGGGCTGCCCCCGTTGCCACAGTGAAAGCTGATGGGTATGTCAGAATCTCTGCTCCGTGCCGCAAGAGGGCCAATGAGAGCTCTGGGAATCGCAGGTCATAGCATACGCCCAGCCCCACCTGGAATGCAATAAACACACACGTATATACACATACAGAAAAATGATCTGTTGCTCAGGATAGCAGAGAAAATATTACGAAACATTCCCAGTGACCTTTCCGATGGGAGTCTGGACCGGGGGAGTGAGACTGGGTCCTGGGATGGTGAACGCACTCTCTCTGAGGGACACACCCTTTTCTTTCAGCTCTACATCGAACAGGTGCCCCTTCCTGTACACTGAGACTATATCACCTGGCGAAACACAAAAACTGAACTTAGGCACTATTTGAGTGTGTGTGTGAGTATGTGTGTGTGTGTGTGTGTGTGCGTGCGCCATGGACACTTTGGTCCACCTTTGTTGTAGCACGTGTATGTGTTTACGCCTCTGTGTGTGTGTGCAAGTGTATGTTTATCCACTTCTATGTAGCGAATACCTTGTTCATTGAGGATGATGTGACTATTGTAGATCCTCCTGTCTGTCTCCCAGTCTCCCCCTCTTTCATGAAATCCTCCCAGAGAAAGCCACACCCCCAAATTCCTGAAAGAGAGGAAGAAGGGAGGATGTGTCTTGATTCCATAACGCACAGACACAGGTTCCACACACCAACTCTAACACCCCCCAAAGAATAAACATTTATTTGAACATAGAACAGACAATCCTGGTCCTACAAAATACAGTGGATGACCATGTGATTATTTCTAATGATCTGTTTGCACAATGAGCCGCATTCTGACATGCCCCGGGGACATGCCTGGCCAGCTGAGAGTAGCGTGAGATAGTGTGTCCTTCCAGGCTTTCCGACAACTGCAAGGTCTCGTCACGACTTGACCCGATGTAGTCGAAGCCCTCCGGCAGGAACACCATGCTGGCGCCCCTCTCCTTTGCCTGCTCCATCAATCGCTTGCAAGCGGCAAAGTTGACCTCTTTGTCTGGGGTGGAGGTCACCTGACACACTGCGGCCACTGGATTTGAGGATGACATCCTAGGAAGATTAAATTGAGAATTAAAGCAAATTAATTATATTAACGAGAAAATTAAGGGATTCAATTCCCCACTGAGTGACACATTTATAGCCTGGAATTTGGCAACCCCTAAAATAGAAAATTGAAAATGGAATTGCTCTTCCACAGTGATCAAAATGCTTGAGAAAAGAGATATTCTTGATGTTGGCACTGGTTCCGTGGTTTCATTAAAAGTGATGATATGGGGCACACTTCCTGTATTTAACAAATCTGCGAATGCATGACTCTGACTTTTAGGATTCAAAACTCGTAAATCACAACATTTTTCCTCACGTCAATGGGAGGTGGAACGTTTCATGCACCGTATTTTAAAATTGGTTTTTACTCACCAAAACAAATACTTAATCAAATACCAAATAACATCTCGTTAACACTCGACAAATTATTGTCCCAATAATGCAAATCTTACACATAGTTTATTGGAGGGAGGTGACGGGAGGTCAATAACGCAAGTATGCCACACGGTAATTACCTGCGACTCTCGCAAGTTAAACTCGATATCCTGGTCAAATGGTGCCGCAACAAATGTCTGGCTTGGGACCGCGAGGTGATACCGAATACAAGCATTAAAACACCGTGCAGCAGTACTTAGCTCGCGCTACTGAATTATAAATAGGTTTAAAATAAAAAAACGAACTTTTCATTACATTTCGATTAACAAAGGCTAACTGACTTCACTCTTGTCGTTTGTGTCCAAAGGGTGACAAATGTCATAGGACGAGTACCAACTACTGCTTCTAACCGGACAATCAGCTGATTTACCCCTTGACAGGTTGTAGCTAGGTAGTTAGCTAGCCAAAATAATGCTTGCATTGACTAGAAGTTTTGCTATCAAATGTAGCTGTAATTCTAATCAGGGGAAAGGCAAATTCATGCTTTGCCATCCACCGACCTATTCGCTAACGTTTCAACGAACCCGTAGTTATTAGCATGTTTGCTAATGATAAAATATACTCGCCGAAATGAGTCGTGATACTTAATAATAAATATTTGTCTCCGTCCTAAAGGGTCGTTATATCGTGTTGCCAATAATCTTGCAATTTTATGAGAGCCACCTAAAATGTAAATACGAATATTGCCTTTATTCGTGCAGGCAATGGAGAAGACAGCTCGGAATTGTAAGACGGGGTCCTCGGACTGTCTGGGTGCTCCCTATTCCAAGATGGCAGCGAGCAGTAGTAGCAGCACGGCGGCCAGTAAAACCAACAACAGCACCGGAGGGAAACAGTCTGGGCCCTCGGCGGAGCAGGTATCCACGCGGTTTACCTATTCATGTTCTTATGTGTGGAATGTTATTCTGAAATTTTGGATCGAAAACGGTGTGGTCAATCGCACCAACAGTCGCGATGCATTGCTAGCCAGTTAGCTGGCTAGCTAGCTAGCTTATCACACGATTCACAGTTGCAGTGACTTGCTTGCTAGCTAGGTAGCAGCAGTCCGAGCTGTGATGTCACTTCGCTTTAATGCGCAGGCAGAAACATAATCCAGAAGTGTATCTGAAGATGTTGTAATACAGACACTGCAGTGAATAGGATTGAGAATATTTGGCGTTTCTTTCAAGAGCACATGCTAATGAAGAAGCCTGTTGATAGCATGGAAAAGCCCCTTGTCTGAATAAGGTATGGTCTGTGACACTCGGCGAGGTGTTCTGAGCTATTCCTGCCCTCGGTCAAGCAGAGCCAAGTTACTACCTAGCCGATATATCCTGAGTTCAGTTGTCGGGAACCATACATTCATACGTTATGAACTACACTGTTCGACATGTGTTCATCACATATTGAAATGATCCATACTGTGAAATTAAAAGGAAGCTTTGAATGATTAGATTAGTATTGTGTACTTTTACTGTAGTGAAAATTACTGTGTGGCACGTTGTTCAGAAAGTTGAAAAAATCTTGGATAGAAAATGAGTGATTGTATTTTGCACCGTATTGTTTTCGGATGAATCTAGTCATTGTCATTTTAAACTCAGTAACGTGAGGTTATCCAATATTCCAGTGTCCTTATAGAGTGTACTTCAGTGCATCATTTTCATATTTTGTCCATATTCCACCAAAGTTAGTTTGAGCTGGATTCAGAATAAGCCTGTCATTTTCATCAGTACAGTAGCTTTTAAAGGAGCCTGTCAATTTTGGATTTTCATTTGTTTTATTTTATTTATCCATCCTCAGGCTCAGTAATGTGTTCAGCTGATGTGTAGTGTTTGTGTTGGGTTTTCTCTCTCCCTTTCTGCGTGACTGTGTGTGTTTGTGCGTGCACGTACGTGCGTGTGTGTCCGTGTGTGTGTGCGTGCGTGCGTGTGTCACGCAGGTGGTTGCCGCATTTCAGCGGATGCGCCAGGAGCAGCGCAGTATGGCCGCCAAGTCAGCTGAGCTGGAGATGGAAATCAATGAGCACAGGTGCTGTCCTCCTGTTTGTCAGGTTTTCTGTTTTCGCTCGGGGCCTCTGAGGGCTCAGGTGCCTCACTGCCTGCCACCCTGCCAGCAGAGCCGAGCCAATGACAACAAGCTGTTATTCGCGTGATAATTGGGCGGGTGTACGGTATTGCTCTTCCTTTCCTAATAAACAGCTTGGACTCAACAGATTGAATCACCGCATCACCTGTGCCTAGTCCCCTTACTTACTATGTGCAGTCTAGGTCACTCGGGCATATAATGGTCAAGCATTAACAATAAATTACAGTGGCTAAAAATAAGTGTTTAATTGATATGTGTGAAGGAGGGCCTAGAATTGTCTTTTCTACATGCGTAAATGGAGAGCTATGTTGAGAGCTAGCTTCATGCCCAGAGTATATATATACAATGGTAAGGGTTGTTATAGCCGTAGAATAACCACAGCCTTCTGATGCTAGGGTTGGATACTAAGCACAGGCCCGCTGGTCTTGTCTCTCTCTTTCCCTTTTAGCTTGGTCATTGACACCCTGCGGGAGGTAGATCCTACACGAAAGTGTTACAGGCTGGTCGGCGGTGTTCTTGTAGAGAGGACTGTGAAGGAGGTTCTGCCTGCACTGGAGAGCAACAAAGAACAGGCCAGTATCTCTTTTGATCTCTCCTGGTCTCTCCCTGCCTCCCTCTGTTTTTCTCTCAAGCTCCCTCACATTTGGTTTCTCACTGACTGGTTTAAGTTGTATGATAAGCTAGAAAAGGGCAAGGTACTCCAAAGAAAAATTTTGTCTACTTACCTAACAGGCTGCGCCTTTCCCTTTGTGACACAGTATAGTCAACCTGAGTAGGCATTGCAGCTTAACAATTTGGCAGCTTTATCTGTACCTCAGAGAGTTGCATGCTGAAATCCTTAGCATGACCCTGCTCATCCAACAAGAGCTGGATACTTCCTCTGGTATATGTCTGGCTGTGTGCATGTACAGTATATGAAATATGTCACCTTTGATAGGGGTCTCTGCTTAGAAAATACCGTAACTAAAGTAAAAATTGTATTTACGAAATTGATTTACTGGTTCAGTTCATGCAAACTGAGCAAAACTGATCAAGTTGAGCATTGGCAGATGCTGTGCGCTCTGTGAAGTGGATACATGTATTGTTGTTGCCATAGTGCAGTCATATGTATTTAAAAGTAATTTGAACTGCTCAGTGACCCTTTCAGTTTTGCATCAACCTTGACTTAAAATTGTCATGAAATAAAAGTATCAGCGTGGTCTGAGTACTTCATGGCACTCAGTAATGTTGTCCATGTTCTTCTGTTGGTCCTGATACATAATCAGAAATTATAACTGAAATATCTTGCTCAAAGGTATGAAAGAAATGTCCTGCCTGGGATCCAGGCCAGATTCAGGCTACTACTTGTGCCCGTTATGTCTAAACCGTTGAATCACCCAGCCGACATGTAAATCCTATTAAGTTTTGTGGGCTTTAGATAAGTAGAAGGCCACAGACAGAAAAAAACAAAAATGCAGCCACTGCTATTATACCCAGTGCTCAATACGCAACGTTTCCTAATGCCTTCCTGTTTCAGAGAGTGAATTCAGTGTTTTCCTATGTGCCACAGATATCAAGGATAGTGGAGTCGCTCAACACACAAATGCAGACAAAAGGGCGGGAACTGACCGAGTACCGGGAACGCTACAACATTCGATTGGTGGGAGAGGAAGATGGGCCGGGCAAAGCAGGAGCAGCAGCCAACCGGGAAAGTGAAGGGGGCGGATCCAAAGGCGGGGCTGGTGTCCTGGTGTCATAGGATGAGGCGAAGCCCTGGAGAAAAATCCTCCAGAATGCCATAGCGAAGGTTGCCACGTACTTACTGTATTTGTGTGTTGAGAATTTTTTTATGTTTTGGTTTATTTTTTGGGTTTATGAATAAAAACAGCAAATTGTAACCAATTTTTCACCGGCTCTCGCACTTAATTTCATGTTTAAATACTGACACAGTACCACCCTTGCCCATCTGACTCATGGTAACAGGGAACTGCTGTGGCGTTGTGCATTTACCCAGCGTATGCATATAACAGGGATAAATAAAGATCAGCAGGTTGGAAATGAGCAAGCTGAACACTTTACAATAGATCAATATTCAACTATCCGATATGCAGTCAGAGGTTGACAACAGTTTATCAGGTTTATACAAGTCAGTTACACTATTCAGTAGCTTTTTCACTGGGGTGTCTGGCCTCACACTGGAAAGCTGTTAGACCAATCACAAGCCAAGTTGTATCAGAAGCAAAAAACACACTGACCATACTGTGATTTGAAAGCTGCAATGCACCCGCATTCTCTGCAGGGGGCGCACTGTGCTTAAGCAGGAATAACTCATGCCCAGTTACATGAATAAATGCTGTTGTTCACTTATACTAAAGTAGGAATCAACACCAAGGAGATAAATTGAGTTTATTTGAAGCTATTTTATGATTCTGTAACCAGTTTCACAGTGATCCAAATTTCACACAAACGAAATACCGGAAAGCATTTCACCATCTCTCTGTCTCTGGATTAAAGGGAACATTGAAGGGATCATTATGAATGGTACTGAATCTTATGAAACAATAAAATTCCTGTGAAAATGTAAATGGCTTTATGGATCCAGGAAAGCCAGCTCTTCGTGTTTAAGAGCTTATACTGAGATCATAAAATATTGATTTGTTGAAGGAAGTCTGAAATCAAGAGGGGAAATGTTACATTCATGTGTCAGAGCTGGGTTTGTGTTTTTCATTTGGATGCCTACTAAATTGTAAGGTAAGGAACCGCTTGAAAATATATTTGTTTTTGGATTTTGTGTTGCTTTAAGCACTGCTTAGCCAAAGTTTTTTCAGATTGTAATAAAGCATGGATCACTTGGTGCAACTTCAGGGACGGTGTATGGACGAGTATTAGCAATATTATTGTCACGTTATAAAGACATCTGTATTTCTGTGTCTGACACACAATGTCAGCATTCTAGCAATGATTAAACTCGAGGTTTGTGGCACTTTGCTTGATAAAATTTAGATATTTTAATCAGGGTGTATATTCTTAATCGATGAAATGTTGTTCAGATTAGCTGTGACTCGATGAACGATGTTCATTTAGAAAGAATATATTCGGGAAATTTTCCTCATACACCGCTAAAATCGGTACAATGCACATCTCTCAAAACGTTTATCGACGAGGATGGGATTCGAACCCACGCGTGCAGAGCACAATGGATTAGCAGTCCATCGCCTTAACCACTCGGCCACCTCGTCCTATACGCATATATCGCTACGATCGGGTCTTGTATTTCCACATACTACTTTTATATATCGTGTGAAAAGTAAACTAAATTCACGCGAGTTTTATTTAATATGAATGAGCATATTTAATGTACAAACAAAACAAAAATATTTCTGCATCGTCATTCACTCTAGATTTGTGTTCAGTTGTACACATACAGCTAGCTAGACCAGCTAACTGGCTAGGTAACGTTAGCTACTCACACGGTGCGGCTCACTTGCAAACTAGCTAAATTAAAAGACCCTAATTGTTATGAATGGCTGTAGAAAGGACTTTATTGATATTATTGAGAACATGTAGTGTATTATATCTGGGGACAATATTAATACGTCTCAGTTTTCTCACTGCCCCCCACAACTCCCCCACAAAACAGTCGCTAGGCGTATAACAAGCTAGAAGTGTGCCCCTCTTTTCGGAGACTTACGGTAGGGCGACGTAGTGCACAGGCGTGCGCTTCTGGTCAACGCACTCGCGTTTGTTGTGTGTTTTGAAATGCTGTCCTCCAAGATATTTTAACACGAAAAATGATTGTGAAAGAGGCTCACTCGTTTGAAGCTCGAAACTAAAATCGAAATATTGACGCTCCCATCGACGCACTGCGCGTCAGAGTACAGATGCATACGAATGAACGCGATGGATAATGTAAGTAGGTAGCTAGCTAACCTGGCTAGTGCCAAGCGCTGCTCGCGTATTTAGCAATCAATGGCCAAAGCTAGCTATCCATAATTACAGCAAAGTGGGTCCCGTGCGCATTGTCGCATATTGAATCCAAATAAAATACTCGCTTGATGTTTTTGGAATGCATTTCTCTAAAAAATGTTCCGTGTTTAAAGTGGTGCTCAGTGCCCTGCTCATTGTAGCGCTCCTGCAGTTAATTTACCTGTCCTTTCTGTCGAAACTGCACGGGAGGCAGCAGCGCTACAGGTATTCGGAGCTCTTCGGGGGCGCTGGCAAGAGAAATGCTCACCTGCCCGAGAAAAACACTCGCAAAGAACGTCTCAAATATTCTCTGTCTACGGGGGGCATTTTCGATGGCAGCGGGCAGTACCGCGTATACAAAAACTTAATCAAAAGCGAGTTTTCAACTAACCAAAAGCCTGGCACGGACGCCGGCTCGCATCAGATCGCTCTGGCAACGCACACCACCATCAACAATTTGCACCATCTTGATTCGCTGCTGGAGCGCTGGCAGTACCCTCTGTCCGTCGCGATATTCGCGCACGGCCAAGATGTCAGGTTTGCCACCGCGCTCGTGTACGCCCTCAGCATGTTCTGCCCGCAGATCCAGGCGTTGGTGGACTTCCACCTGGTGTGCCACTCCGGGGAGATGGCGAATTTTCCCGAGCAGGACCGCGAGCAGTTTGCCGGGCTGGAAGACTGCGGTGGGGTGTTTGCTAAGCTGGAGACCCACAGGGACAAATACAAGAACTATGCCATCGGGGGTAACGTGTCGTACCCCAACAATTTGCTACGTAATGTCGCACGCGGGGGCACGGACGCAGCTTACATCCTGGTCATAGACATCGACATGGTTCCCAGCGCGGACCTGCCTCGGCAGTTCCAGGCCCTGCTGAAAAGGCGAGAGCCCGCGTCGGACGAGGTCTTCGTGCTGCCGGCGTTCGAGATCCGGCACGCCCGCAAGATGCCCGCCTCCAAGTCGGAGCTGGTGCAGCTCTACCAGGTGGGCGAGGTGCGGCCCTTCTACGAGGAGCTGTGCCCGCGCTGCCAGGCGCCCACAAACTTTTCCCGGTGGGTGAATCTCCACGGTCAGCCGTCGGGCGAGCTGGAGGTGGCCTACACCCTGACCTGGGTCGACCCGTGGGAGCCCTTCTACATCGGACCCCGCACCGTGCCGCTGTACGACGAGAGCTTCCGTCAGTACGGCTTCAACCGCATCAGCCAGGTGCGTTGCAAGGCGAGAGGTTACCGAGAGCTGTCCAAGGGCACTCTGTATACTGTGCTTGTTTAGCATTTGCCGCTGTTAGTGTGCTTAACAGATGTAAAGCTCACGGCCCGGGAGTGTTGTTAGCCTGGTCTGACACTGTTGCTTAAATGGAATTGGAAACACTCATGTTATAGTGTGCTGGAAGTGGCTGTGGATAAGAGCGTCTGCTAAATGCATGTAATGTAATGTAGGAGCAAGGCTTGTAAATGAAAAGTTGCTGGTTTGAGTCCCCACTGGGGCACCGCTCCTGTACCCTTGAGTAAGGTACTTACTGAATGGATAAAATTGTAATCTATGTAAATTAATCTGGTTAAGAACGTCTGCTAAATGAGAATAATGAAATATAAATATCTTTCCCTGCATTAATCTTGTTGTCATCTCCCCCCCCCCCCCCCCCCCCCCCCCAACGTCTCCTGCCTTTTCTTTCTTTTCCCACACCACTTTTCTTGCCCGCTCTCACGTCTCTCACCTGGCCACGCCTGGCCTCACCCTGCCCCGCCCTCCCCAGGCCTGCGAGTTGCATGTTGCCGGGTACCGGTTTTCGGTGCTGAGTTCGGCATTCGTGGTACACCGGGGGTTCAAGGTGGCCGGGGAGTTCCACAAGCGCAAGGACGAGGAGAACCGGCGCAACCGAATGCTCTTCCGCAGCTTCAAAGAGGGCCTGAAGAGCAAGTACCCCGCCTCCCCTCGCAGGTGCTGAGGCCCCCGGGGGGGGGGGGGGGGGGCAGCGGCTCGGCCCTCCAGCAGGGCGTTTACATGTGGAAAACCCACAGAAACCACCCCTCTCTGTACGTTACGCTGGCTGTATGCTCGGCCGTTTGTGTGGTAGGTCTCTGTAGAGGTCAGTGACATCAGTGAGATGTAGAACCTGCTTATACTGTTCCCAGCCAACCCCACCAAGACAAAAATACTTTCCCTGTCACCCTTCAACAGGCATGTCAGACACAAGGCCCATCTGAGTGTATCGCCTTGCCCTCAAAATGAGTTTACCTGTAATGGTTTAATATGAACTAACAACAAAACCTGCATTCAACCTTCGTAGTTTCAGTGCTTGATGATTTCTGCCATTATTATTGTTATGTTTTTTTGATGTGCCAACTGCATGTTTTTAACTTTGCCATATTGCTTTGTTGCTACTGTGAAGTGCAGCAGCGTGTTCGTTTTAAAGGAATGAATCCGGCACTCCTTCTGTGCGGATAGAGAGATTTTGTGGCACGAATGAGTTAAGTAGTTATGGTTTGATTTGAATATTGTGCCACTGATTTTTATTGTACTGTAAGTTAGATGCCGGGAAAGCAGTGAAACCCGCTCACGAATGTCACATTGATGTTGGCATTTGCTATCAGAAGTATTGTGCATGGCAGCTGTGTAGTCCATATTGATGTTTGTGCGGGTATCATTTCCTTCTAATTGACCCCAGCGGAGGTATCGAGGAACAGAAGAAACGTGGATAAAAGACTGCCTCGCACGCTGTCTTTATTGTTTTGTCATTTTAAGATGGAACCTCGCTGAGACACGGCAGGTCTCGCTGCTGCTGCGGTCTGCTGCTTACAGTGCTGTCACACGCTATAATGTTTGATCAGTGCAAAAAGAAGGGGTGAGAAACCGAGGCTTTTGATGAAGCAGCTCTCAGAAAAAGTAGCCGCTACCTACTCAACGCAGGCACCTGCATTCACGGATACGTTTCCTGGTGTCCCGCACTGCTTTTCTCTCTCAGGTCGTCACCTGCTGCTAACGCGCTACCTTGCATCTCTGAGTTGTTCAGAGAGGGGTACTCCGTAGAACCCAGTGGTACCGCCTTGCTCCCACCACATGTTCCCTCTTGGAAAAACTCGGCCATATTCGCCAACACGATCCACACAGGCCACCGACAAACTGTGATCCCTGCGTGTTGCTGTTTACAAAACAACTTCTTACTTCTGTTCACCAGGACTGGACAGGCGTGGGGGGCTTCCTCTTGAGATCATTATCTTGATTACTGCCACCCAGAGGTGCGTGGGGTAACTGCTGCGTAGGCTGCACACAGTAGCACATTTTTAGAGATGTGATTTTTTTAATCCATAAAGCCCTCGTAGACCAAGCAGCCTCTTCTGCAGTGCACTACACAATGACAGCGTGCAGGGTATTTGCGCTGAGTATGTGGCAGGCTTCAGAGACCCTGCTGAAATATCACTGAAACAAAGGAAAGAGATAATCTTTTCCTTGACTACTGAACTGTGTATATCAATTTGTATGTATTTATTTTTTACTATTTGTTGTTTTTTTCTACTGTAAAAAAGTATTGTAAAAAACACTAACAAAAATTATGAGTGGCTGGCAGAGGTTTACACACCTCACTTAGAGACCTGTGATTGATCCTGACTGGATTGTCCCCTTGAAGGTGGAACATAATATGTAGCTTGGGTTTTCAGAATTCATACTGATCTCACAGATGCCCAGCCTTGCAGTGCATTTTGCCTTCCGACCGGAGTGGGACATGAAGTATGTTCTGGAATCAAAATGGCAGTTTCTGGCTTCTGATTGGCTGTAGCCAGCCTGGCGGTGTTCCAGGTCACAAAAGTACCCCCCTGGTTGAAATTTCACAGGCACGGGTGGAACCACACAAGCCTATCTCAGCAGGCACGCCAGTCCTTCTCTTTAATATCCATGGCACATGGTGATGCAAATGATCAGTATCCCAGCGGGCAGCTGTGGATGTCTCTGGCTAGGTGTGTATCTGTAGACCTTTAGGCTGAGTGCAGAGTGTCTGTTTTATTGTCGGTCCCTGCATTTCCATTCTCGGAAAGACTTGGAAGGGGTTAATCTATTTGTATGCATCACACGTAAGAGATGTGACAGGTTTGTCCAGATAAATGGAATATTATACCTGCGGTATTTCTGACTGGCTGCTGGAACAGTGGTAAGATGTGTGCCTCAAGGATTGCATTCGATTTTTTGAAATGTGTTTAGTGGGTTGTGGAGTTTTACACTGGCAGCTTCCTTCTTGAAGGCATATCCATGACATTTAAAGCACAGTTGAGATTTAGCATTATGTTCTGACCTCGGTACAGCAATACTCGTGAAAAAAGTTGATTTAAGAAGTATTAGCAGAACTATGTATGGATCAGGGTGTGTGTGTGTGTGTGTGTGTGTGGGGGGGGGGGGGGGGGGGGGGGGGTTGGGGGACATGTTTAGGCAGTTAAACTGGGGATAATTTCATGGCCAGATTGAGACTACTTTTAATGGAAAATGCCAAGGAATCACCAGTGACCTGTGGATGAGGACCACGTAGTCTTCGGAAAGGTACAACAGCAGTGTTCTGCCCTGGATCTCTACCCATTGGCCTTTATTTTAAGAGTGCAGTACACTAATGACTAGTGACAGCAGAGAGAGGCTTCATGAATCCCATAGTGGGCAGAGGTAAAGTGCATCATTTGTATGGATCAGGGGCATTTTGGGGTTCATGAAGCCCCTCCCATCAGTCACTCCACTACCACTACTAGCAGTTGTGTTCTGTTGACATTTAGGTTAGTGAAATATGTACATATATATTTTAAAATATAAAATTATGGAATGTAACTTATAACTGTGATGTTTGATCTGTTTTTTTTCTCCCATATTTAAAGTGATGAGAAGACACTCAGCTCTGTGGTCTGCCTTTGTTTGATGTCCACCCACTCCTTGTGCTGTGTTTTTTAAAATAAATGAGTCCCAAACTTACGCAGTGTTGGACGCAGTCATTTTCCGTATGCCTGCTTGTGTTTGCTGCCACACAGCCTGACGTCCCGTCTCCAAACAGTGAGTAAACAGTCCCTCTGGAACAGGCTAATTGCAGAGGACTTTCTGAACCGTCTGTTTAGGATTCAGTGCTATTGTGCGCGGGCATTTTAATTTGCTGTTGGCAGCTGTGTTAAAAATTGGGTCCGAACCCGCCACTGTAATTACAACTCCTGTGTAATCATCAAGGCGTACACACACACACACACACACACACACAAATGAACCGTCGGTGATCTGTGTTGAAAGCTGATGGTGTGTTGAATCGTGTAGTATCACCTTTAGTCAGCAAGTGGCGCCCGAGTACAGGAGTGCCTCGGAGCGTAGTTAAACATAACGGATGATGTTGGCCTGTTCTTTGGTTCTTTGCATCACAGGACATGCAGCCATGCATGTCCTGCGATTGTCATAGTGTTACTTGCCTTTTGTCAGAGTGCGCAGGTTAACTTGTGGTAGGGCTTGAATAGTGTTTTGCTCACAGTCGCACTCACTGGTCTGGGAGTGTTGTGAGCCTGGTCTGACACTGTTGCTGGTTTAAATTGAATGGTTACACTTATGTTCTGATGTTGTGATAGAAGTCACTCTGGGTAAGTGCATCTGCTAAATGCGTGTAATGTAATATAATGGCCACCTGTGATGTACGGTTTCTGCGCTGAAACCCGCTTATGGGATTCCACACTGGAGTTCTTGGTGGTTTTTAATGAAACTGGCTGCCCCTGCCCGACACTTAAAGTTGTAAGCAACTGGGCTGCGGTTGAAATCTGAGGCACTCCCAATTGTTCAGATTGTTCTCTGAATGAGAATTACATTTTGTTGATCATTATCTAGGTTGTCTGCAGTGCATCACTTGTGTTTGGCAGAATGAGTGTGCATAACATGAATAAGCATTTCTAACATATGATGTTTCACAATCGATTATATGAGTCAGTAGTATGAAACCGTTGACCTCAGAGTTTTATTCTTGCACTGAAACAAGTGTAATGGTAACACAGCATTTCAATCTAAGCTTGAGCAGGTCAATGTCATGTTTTTCATGTGTACAATTTTATTATTCTTTGAACCTGTCATTTGGGATCATGAGGCTGTTAATAGGCTCTTCAGCTTCTTATTTGGTCATTGTATTCTGTTAGTACAACTTGTCAGAAGTCAGTACAGTTAGTACAGGTTGTAAGACCTGCTGTATTTTTTTTTTTACTTAGTCTATTCATAAAGAAACACTTTGGGTTTTTGTGTTTCTTGTGCTTTTCATTGTAACAGGAAGAGGGGAGAGTGTTTGTGTGACACGCTTTGGTCTTATAACCTGATTTTCTGGGGTTAATTAGAGGTGGTAAGATTATACACGCTGACCTTAGTTATGGGCTTCTCTCTTGTAATGCAGTTCCTGAAGTCACCTGCTTGGGGGCGCTGCTGAGAAATGGTTGTACACAGTGTTCCATCGTGCCTCCAGAACTTCAGCAGAGGGTAGTGTTGCGCTGATTGGATCTCTTGAAGTAGGAGACAGGCCCCAGGTCTTGCATTAATCATTTTCATCTGCCTCTCTCCACCTCCATCTCATACCCTGTCTCACCCTCCTTCAGTGCTTCTGTCTTTTCCTCTAACCTTTTCTCTGTCTGTCTCTTCTCTTTCTTCCACTACTCACTTTCCTAAGCTCTCTGTTTGGTTTTCTCTTCTTATTCTGCCAGTCTACACACTGCCCCCCCACACACACACACACACAACCCCCCCCTCCTTTTTTAACCACACCAAACCTTCTTTTTTTCTCCTCTTCTACTCTCCCCTTCTGTCTGTCTGTCTCTATCCCCCCCCCACCCAGCGCCCCTCCCTCCCAGTGTCCGAGTGACAGACGGTGCAGGGCTGTGTGTGTGGATAAGGGGATGCAGTAAGCAGGTTTGGTGAGGTAAATCGGGGTTTATCTCGGCAGCTTTGGGGTAGGGCAGCTTATTAGGGTCAGAGCGCTTTACGACACAAGCAATTAGGACTGGCTCTTCACTACATGTTAACAGGAGGCGTTATCCAGTGAGATTAGCTCCCCGCAAAGAGCGAGACGCGTACACACACACACACGCACAAATGCCCAGGTTTTTGGGCGACTATACTTTCTGGGTACTGGTGAGGCTTTGAGTGTGATCCATGGGGGAGACTTTGTGCATTGGAAGTACCACAAATCTAGTAGGCTGTTGAGGGCATTCCCTTGTTTTGGACTAAAACCTGTTTTAATGACCAGAACAGCATGACCCATGCAGTCAGAGACGGGCAGTCATATGCAAGCATCCCAGCCACCCCACGCCTCCAAGCTCCTGGGTACCCTTCAGTCCCTGAGGGGTAGTGCTGGTGCTGGGGGCTAAACCCAGTCTAAGCACTCTAGTGGTAGGCCTGGTGTCACTAGAAGGCTTTGGAATGAGTCTTGAGGTTGAAGCTGAGTACCTCACAACGTAAATTGCTAGCTAGGGCTGCAATGAGCTCGGTAGACACCATTGAGCTGATTGTTGCAGAATCCCTGTTCCTGGCTACGTGTTTGGTACTCTGCTAAGTTTAGCTGTAGGGCCCTACGTTATTTTCATCGATTAGCAGGTGCCCTTCACCAGGAGGTTTTTACATATTCTTGGTTCATACAGCTGGACATTTACTGAAGAAATTCAGTAAAAAAAAGCTGACCGCCCCAGCTGGGATTTGAACTAGTAACTCTCTTGTCTTCAGTATCAGTTCCCTATCCAGCACTGACTATTCACCGATTGGTTGTGGGCACCACAGCAGGATGCCGTGGATGTGATTACGAGAAGCGGGAGATGATATGACTTATGAATTTCCTCCTTTCTCAGAGTGTCTGTTTGCAGGGCTCCGTCCCATTGATCTGATTGTTTTGACAGAGCAGACTTAGAGAGCCGTGAGTTCTCCTGTGGGGCAGCTTGCAGGAAGTCAAAGGCCAGTGGATTCGAGGGTATTAGTATCTATACCAAGTGTTACACAAGGGCTTCAGAACAGTGTACAGTTTGAAATATAAGTTTATACCCTACGACAAAATGGATATACAAAACATTTTGACCCATCTGCTGGGGAAAAATTCTGTTAACAACTGTCACTGTCAGCTGTCCAAAAATAAGCAATATTGTAAGCAAAGGGATTTGTATGGTTGCTACTCTTTCAAAATAGTGCTGTTCTAATATGTTTTTTAATTTTTTAATGTGGAAAATAGCTCAGTTTTAATTGTGGTTGGATAACGTACAATTTTCTAGAGAAATACTTCTTAAAGTAAACTTCTTAAAATGTTGAGACCAGATGTCCTAGATGACGATTGGCAATAAATAACAATAACAGTAAAGCATAATCTCACTCTGTGTCTCTCAAAATGTGGTGTTCGTGCTTCTCTAACACCTTTTGAAGTCAGCCAGTCTTCATACTATTGCTGGAAGTTGCAGAGTAAATTTAATTAGATGTTCATTTTGGACATTTTATGGCCTTGGTTAATTATTCTTTGTATGGGTTCATTCTTTAGAGAAAAACCTTTAAGAATTTCTGCTCAAGGGAGTTATGAACATAAAACATGTGAATACTACAAACATGCATATTAATACGAGTCCTGTAATGCAGTTAACTGTCTGTGGCCTGATTCCATTGCGTACAGGTCAAGATGACACTGTGATTTCACCTTTAGTCACAGGGCAGTGTGTAGTCTGCGTTGGTCACGTCCACCTCAATCACGGGATAACTTATCATGTGTCCGGACCTGCTCTGGGAGCAGCTAGCCTGGCTGCTAATGGAAAAAGCCCAGTGTGTCATGCGTATCAGTCTGCTGGTGAGACGTGTGTACTTGGACACCGTGTCCATGGGCTCTTTAAACGCATCCAGCTCGATTCCCGATCGGGCCCGGGGCAAGACTAATGAGACGTGACACCGCCCGGGGGGAAGAGAATCAGGCCCCGGGGATATAGGTAATCCCTCTCACCGAGCCGCCGCTTAGCTTCACCCACTTTAAACCCAGCCCCTGTCAGTTTAATTAATAAAGCACTCGCACTCACACACGTACCCACATGGAACCACATGGCTTTTATACACACACGCGCCCACACACATACCCACATGTTCTGTACACACACACCCGCATGTAACCACATGGCTTTTATACACACACACATAAACACCTACTCACATGGTTTTTATACACACACACACACCCATATGTTCTATTCTCTCTCTCAGACACACACATACATATCCACATGTTGTATTCACACAAACATATACACACACACATATACCCACATGTTCTATAAACACATGCGCAGTCACACACATGCCCGCATGTATGGTGCACACATGCACATGTAAACAGACTGGCCACACATGCATGCAATCACAGACAGAAATACCTATATTACACATGTACTGGCATGTTCTACACACACAATCATTAACACACACTTATATGAATAATCCACACATATATCCACAGATGTGTTACACACACATAATGACATTTTCCTCACACACACACGGACACACATTTGTACTGACTTTTTACACAAACGTATATACACAGCAGGGGGGGTCTGTCTGTGAAGAGTTAAGCCATTCTAATCAGTGCACTAATGTGACCCCCTTTTGTAACTTCACCTGTACGGCATGTCATAATACTAGTGTTGGCTCAGACGTCAAACATACAGAATAAAGCGTTAAGTCGTTTGCTGTTAAAAAAAAGTTATTTTAGACCAATGTTTTTTTCTTTGTCTGTCCTTAACATGTATCAGAAGACCAAAGTCCAAATGATTTCCACAAGCCACAAGAAGGCGTGTTCATGATGCACTTTATGTACTGCTTATGCTTTATTTTTTGGTTAATGCAACTCATTGCCTCCTTAAGCACTGCCTTCAGCCAATGTGACAGAGCTGCTGGATAGTGTGTCCATGTGTATATGCGCAACTCTGCAGTTTCACCCACTGTCTGGTCTACGATCCGCTCCACTGAGCCCACGCAAGGACCCCCACAGACTGGAGGCCTGGCCCCTCCCCGACGCCCAGCTGCCCCTGCGAATGGGAAGCTCGACTGCTGGGCTCTGCAGGTAGGGAGATCGCAGCCGCACCCAGGGAAACACACGTTGGAGAGGCGGGGGTCAGTGGGCGTGGCGGGGAGTGTAGGGGGGTGAGCGGGGTGGCCGGGGTGGGGTAGGCTGGAGGAAGCGTCGGGGGGGGCACGGTATGTCACTGAAGCAGGAATTAATGAGCATTAAAGCATTAGATGAGAATAAGTCCTCTCTCTAAGCACTTTAGCATTCCTAAACAACTCCAATAACACCTGTTATATCATGGAAAGGCTGGAAGGCTGACGTGACAGGGTTTTTCGACAGGTCCAGCACCCAGCACCGCTCCACTGGAGCTACAGCAAGAAAATAACCACTCAGGTGAACAGCAGCTGCTAAACGTGTTGTGCTATAGACATTACTGCAAGAGCAGTTTTTAAATGAATCTGTTGACGTTTCATGGTTCAAAAACCCTGGTGATATAGCTTTGTGTTTTGTCCCAAATCCTGGTGGTACATGCAGCACACTTCTGGGGGAAAAAGGGTCAAAATGTCAAACAGTGCCCCCTTTTATACTCACCTGTACATGGCCAGCGTTTCCATCATTATTCTTTCACATTATTATTGGCATTTAGCAGACACAACTAACATCAGTTACAGTCTTCAATTATATTAATCGTTTATACAGCTGGTTATTTACTGTGGGTTAAGCATCTTGCCCAAGTGTACAGCAGCAATACCCCAGTGGGGAATTGAACCGGCAACCATGCGGTTACGAGTCCTGCACCTTAACCACTATGCTACACTGATGCCCGCCTCACGTTCCTGATTACACACAGGGGGTCAGGGGCTAGAGACTGGAGCCTACCTGCTAACACAGAAATGAACAGAACAAAAATAATCATATCTGTGTACTCAAGGCCTGTTAGTCCTGCTGGATATCAGTTCAGCTCTTGGTGCATCATGGTATAGATTATTTTGTAATGGTATTCTTAAAGGGGAATCTTAACGTACATATACATATTAAAACTTAGATTTCTAATACACACCAATATTAGTATTTTGGGCAGCACTCTTGGACTGATTTGAACATGGTAACTGCTGTCCCTTTTGGTACAGTAACAATGTCCTGTCTTTTGAATTAAACCCCCAGCCTCCCCAATAATCAGACACACGCGCATTCAACAAACTCATCAATATTTGTTTCTCATGGGGGCGTTCCTCTTTCTTTACACAGCACCCATTGGGTCACGGCATGAGCCTTTTCTCTTTCAGTTACACAAAAAAACTGGAGGGGAGGGGGTTGGGGGTGGGGTAGACGTGTCATTTGTTTGAGGAAATCCGTCAATATCCTGTCGGTTAATGGAGAAGAGCAGGCATTTGTGCGGGTGCTCAGGGGGGACTCGGGGCTGTTGCTGCCATTGAGTTGCTAACGAGTCTGTAATTAGCCTCCCCTTCATTTGCAGGGGAATTTTAGTGTGTTTACCCTCCCGAGTGTGGCATGTGTCTTGGCCCCCTTGTCTGGGGAATGGGGCTGGCTGATCGTAAGGAGATAATACTAATTGGTTCTCCTCCCTGTTGCTGGTTAATTGTGTTTGGTTGGACTTACACGCTGTAGTAATACCCCTGTCCCACCCCCTGCACTGCCTGTCGGCAAAATCAACAACTATTTTTTTTTTTTTCTAGCAAGGGGGGTCTGTGTTTAAGACCTAATTAATTATGCCGAGTTCTCAGCCATTCCAATGAGGTTCCAGTTTGTCTTGCAGCGATGTGCGGGTGGGGGGGGGGATGGGGGGAAATCGGTGTGTTATTTGGTTTAGCCACAAGGGGAAAGAGACAGGAACAGAAGGCTACCACACATTATATTATTATTGTTATGACACTGCTGTTAAAAAAAGGTTTGAGCATATTCTTGTTGAAGTAAATGTTCATATTGAGGGCAGTTTGCATCAGCATGTTGGCAGAAGTTAATTCAGGTGAAAACTGAATTGGAGAAGAGTAGCAATTTGTTCATGACTAATTACACCTACCTGAATGTACAAATCAGTCCTGTTCTGCACACACACACACACACATACACACACACACACACACACTCACAGTGATGTTATACGACACACACTCGTATGTATGCACACACACGCACACTCTCACACCAGCAATAAAACATTTCGTACACCCCAGTGATTAAATATTTCTTAACCAGATTAAAACGCACACGCCCACACACACACACACACCATCTTGTCCCCTCCCCTTTGTCCTCTCTTCTTTGGTCCATCTCATCCTAGTGGCCGTGGCAGTTAAGTAGATCGTAGCTCAGTCTGTTCTGTTAAACAGTGTTAAACGGCTTGGATGTGTGCTTGTAGGGGGAGGGGGCAGGGGGGTGTGGGTGTTGAGTGGCTGTGAGCTGTAATGGGGTGAGGGTCACGGTAGTTTGGAGGATGACGCATTGTGTCTGGGACTAGGCAAAGTCAGATTAAAGGGAATGATCTTCGCCAAGCCGGGTAACAGTGCACAGAGACACTTGCACACTAGACCCCTGTGCACCTCAGCCCCCCCCCCCCCCCCCCCCAAAAAAAAAAAAACCTGTCACACATCACCCCACTGTCGGTTCTTACTATTGGTCTGGTTTTGCATGCTTTTCGTGCTGGTCCAGTTTGCATGTGTGTATGTGTGTCCAAGCATGTGTGCATGTGCATTTGTCTGTGTAGTATGTGCATCATTGAGCTTGTCAATGTCACAAACAGGGCAGTTACCTGCAGGCTTGCATGCGTGCACACACACTCTTATCTCTTACCTGTTATAGCTAGTAGAAGACAATGTGCCAGGCTTTGAGTTAGCCAATTTAAATCTAATCTCGAACCAGAACACAATTGTTATAATTTTTTTTTACTTTTTTTTACTTTTCTGTATGCTATGGTTTATTGTTTCTTATTATTTTGTAGTCATCCGTGGGCGAAGTTTTACACATTGTTTCATCTTGCTTTGAATGAGTTTTGTGTCGTAGTATCATCACCTCTTCTCGACGAGTAGATGTATTTTCAAGTATTGTTACTACAATCTAATTGTTTCTTTTAGCGCCGTTTTAATGAAAATTAAATGTTATTTTGTTTTAAACAAATTGTTGATTTCACCAGTTATCGTTCTGTTTGTATCATTCGATTACAGGCTTTATCTTTGGTATCTTATCGCTTTTAGTTCAGTATTTCTGTTACACTCTCATGACGTTGAAGTTTTATGCGCTGCAAAGAACTCTTATAATTCTAATGTAAAAAAAAAAAAAAAAGCAAAATACAATTCAGTCAAGTAATTTAGCCACAATGTACTTAAATAGTGTCAGGAGGTAGTTTAAGTACAAATGCACAATAGAGTACGTTCAGTCTGCGGTCTGAATTCTTAGACTTTAAAGCATACATGCGCTGTTTATTCACAGCTAATAAGCAGACCGCCACCGCTATTTAAAAGCAAACAGCCTAGACATGTTGTTGAACTAACTAAAACCCCTACATGGTTGAAACCGTGTCCCAGAACTTGGCAATTACTTTTATCGTGACCTGACTCGAACTATCCACATGTACCCTTATTTAGCGGTGTGCATAGACGCAAGTTTAAAATAACACAAAGTCGCCATTGTAGCGTTATTTGTTTAGCAAAACAAAAGATTTGGGGGTCTCTGGCAGATGGAAAAGACATATTGTCGTTCATAGTGTCGTTCAACTGCCATTGATGGTCCTTTACAAAGAACAGCACGTTTCAAGTTTAATAAACATGTAGGCTACCCAATCAATCGGTTAGTTTCCCACGTAAGCCTTTTGCTCCATATCAGATGTACTGTGTCTTATTCCGACAGCAGCTGCTTACATCAATATAATCGTAAAGAGAAGTTTCTCTGAGAGATTATTTTTTATAATTGGGATATCAGAAATGTGGAAACGGGGTGCGAGATTGTGTGACGCCTTGTCCCCGAGTAACACTGTCCTGTCCGCAGAGACGATTTTTAAATCCTGCCCGTGGAGTGTAATGGTATAACGGTGTCCAGATTAATTAACATGGTAATTGTTAGTCGGGATCGCCGAGGATTCTTCGCCGCTTTGGCTGACGCGTCTGCAAATGTCTTCGCGGTCAAATGGAAGCCTGCATGTGATACCGATCTTCATGGCCAAAGCGCGTCGTCGTTAAAACTGCGACGCGAAGAGGAGCATCTGTCCACCCTCTTCGCGTGACACGGCGGCGCGCCGAAAAGCATGATCGCGGATGGTTGAAACTGGGTAATGCGTTAACCCGGTGAGGGGGGAAATACTTAGGGTTCCATTAAAGGCGACTGTTGGATCTTTGTAGCGTTTTACAAACTAGTTCCAAAGTTAAATGAGTCATAGTAGTGATCAAATAGGCTGTCCCGACTACTCAGCGTGCAGTTCGGTATCACCATAAGGGCAAGGAGCAAGTGTAGAAAACTCAGTATTCCTGCAATTTTGGTAAATGTTTAGAGACTCTTGCGATGTTATTTTCCCCAAATATTTCTGAAAATCCCAACCTTAAACTGACAATTCAGATAATTTTCTACACATTCTCCCCCATGCCACCTGTTAAAATCCCCTATCAATCCCATTATCTCCCTCTCATTTTCCGTCGAAAAAATCTCACACTGTCAGATTATTTTTGAATTCCTGAGCCTTAGATTTTAGGATTTTCATGAATTGAAGGTATCCATTGTGGTCTTTTAATACAGTGCTACTTTACATGAACGTGTTATTTAACACTCCAGTGTTACCAAATTAGATAACCATGCCAGAGTGCAAGTTGGCACTTAATGCGCACGCTTTCAAACTATGAATCTGTGGTGGTATTGGTCCACTTGTAAATATTAGGATTGTATTAGCCAGAACTATTCCGTAATGCGGATAGCGTGCTGTCTGGTATGAACATGGAAGCAATTAAGTCATAGTGTTGTAAACAATTATTCTGACTATCTATCCCTTGGCTAAGCCTAACAAACCGATCAGGCGGCAGTTCACCTCCACCCCACGCTGAGTAGCTAATTACTGTGGCGCATAATCCCTCTCAAAACAACTACTCAGATGCTAATTGTATCTCGCTATAAATACAGGTTGACTTCTGGTATTTCTCCTTCACTCCATTACTCAAGGAATTCGACCTCTCAGGACACTGTGCAGTCCCCGCCATTTGACAAGAAAAAACTTTAACAATCACGTTTTTTATATTTTTATTTCTTTTTAAATGGTCCTAAAATGTAATTGTTGCTGCATACAGATTGGACAACCTGACCAAAGAAGCATGAGTCGGCGTTTTATTTCTTTTATTACTTTACTTTGACTTTTAATGATGACTTTTCATTGACTTTTAAAATATCTGTTCTGTGTGTGGCCCTTTGCTATTTAATATTTCGCCCATTTTTTAAATCGATATTTTAACATCTGAAGAAGCCATGTTCCCGTTGCCAATGTTCACACCCGATCAGGTGGCGCGCGTGTGCGAGAATCTGGAGGAGACCGGGGACATTGAGCGCCTCGGCCGCTTCCTGTGGTCTTTGCCTGCGGCGGTCCCGGCCTCTGCGAGCGATGCCCTCAACCGCCATGAGTCAGTGATGCGCGCCCGAGCCCTGGTCGCCTTCCACGGAGGCAACTTCGAGGCGCTTTACCAGATCCTGCAGAGCCACCGCTTCACCCGCGAGTCTCACGCCAAGCTGCAGGACCTGTGGCTGGACGCGCACTACCGCGAGGCGGAGCGCCTCCGCGGGCGGCCCTTGGGACCCGTGGAGAAATACCGCATCCGCAAGAAGTTTCCTCTCCCGCGCACAATTTGGGACGGCGAGCAGAAGACCCACTGCTTTAAGGTATGGTAAAGATTTTGGTCATAATAATTTGACTGGGCCAGGCGATACAAAGTGTACATTTTAATATGTCTGTGAAATGGATACTGGATACTAAAGTCACAGCTGAAGAACATATGGAAATAAACTACTCTAGTGATACAACATGTAAGTATTTTCATTTGTATTTCTAGAAATGAACAATTCCAAAAATATGTTTGATGAATAAATTAGTTGAGCTCCACTATTCATGGAAAACATGCAGTAATTCGATCTCCCGGTCCCTGGAGGCAGCGATAGGCTAAGGTTGCGTCTGTTAGGTTTTGTAATGGATAGTGATAGATTTTGGCACAAGCTCTCCTCGCATTTTTACACCATCAATATATTATGGATGTCTGCTTTCAGAGTCTGTTTGTGTCAAAAGGCTATGAGTGTGTGTATCTGTTTGTGTGTAGGTGGGATTCTCTGATATTACACACCTTCAGTAGTAGACTTGCGTGACAACGGTGATAATGAGACACCAGATAATGGTGGCTGAATTAATTAATACATTTGGATTCAGCTTATGCGTTAAAACCATGAAGTCCCTTATCTGGTGACCCCGCATCCGCGAGGCCAAGATATGGGCATGACCAATTGATCCTCATCAAAGATAGACATGCCGTAATCGCTGTTAATTATTCGGCAGCCAGTTAATTCAGTTTTTTTTGTGTGTCAATCCTAATTCTGGAATTAAACTGCTTAATTTCAGTGCGGAGTGTCCCCAGGCATACCTCAGAGTTAAACCCACCGTTAAGCGGTGTAAGGCCCGCTGTTACAGGCCTCCCGCTGCTCTGGGAACTGCCACTGTGCCGTTAGGCCACGCAATCATTCAGATAAGCCTCTTGGGTCCCAGGAGCACCTGTGGCAGTAATCTGCCATTATGGAGGGGGGGGGGGCTTTCCTCACCCCCCCCCTCCCCAAAAACAGCCTCACAGCAGCTCTGCCCCCTCTTCCAAATTCCCCACACCCTCTCACTCCCTTTCCCCCCCATAGAACCACAGGCAGAACCCTCTTCCATAGGTACACACCACACTGAGTGGAGTGTGGTGAACAGTAAATCAGATGACCCATGCTGTGTAGAACTGGAGCACAGTGTATGACCCGCATAAAGCAGAGGCACAGTGTAGCTCTTCACTCATCCTGTAAAGGAATTCATATTCACATTCATAAGGGCGCAGCGCCACATATTGACAACTGTAGCAGACGAACACAGTGTGGTGTTTGGCATAAGTAATGCTGTGTAGGAATTTGATGAGGAGGAACTCTCTCATCGTAAAATCCTATAGTACAGAAGAAAAATCATGATATACTTGGCCTATATATGCCTATGTATAGCTTATAAATAGTAGTAGCCTACGTAACTGATATAAATGATAACCTATATAGTGAAACATAGCCAACATAAATGATACACCATACATGTGGTGTACAAACCAATGCCTGATGCTTAGGGATATAGTATATGCTATAAGAAAAGTGCAGTGTTTGACTCTTGAAGCATTTAAAATAAAAATGCACTATTTAGCCAGTATAATGCGGGACTGGAGAGAATTATTCAGTTTGTACAATGCAGGAATCCACACATGGAGGTTTGCTTTAAACGGCCATTTTAAAATGTAATATGGAGTACGCAGAGTGGTAAAATGTTTGGAGCACATATTTGTCTGTTCTTGGATGAATCAGAATCACTTATTGTGAACGACAGAATGGTGTGGATTCTGGCCCTCACAGTGGTCCTGGACCATGCCTATTTTTTTTTTTTTGGTTATCCTTTGACCTGACCTTTCACCTTCAGTTTTCAATCCCATATACTATATTAAACTGTTGAGATACTCACATGGCCTTAGGGGGGTAGGCCATGGTTAAGACTGGCACTAGTGATACAGCTTCTTGTAGACGCTGGACATGCAGGCAGTAGTAACGTGTGAAAAGATGCCAGCCCCCGCAAGTGAGGGTGAGTAGTTTGGGCTCAAGATCAGTGGATTTTGGAGCATTCAGTCAGTGTCCAGCCTTGGTCCTCACCGTCCCTCCAGTGTTAGGGCTTGGTACTGCAGGCGGGGAATCTGGACGCTCTAAATCTGTCTTAATCGCAAGGCATCTCGCCTCTCCTATCCTAAGCTCCTTTACTCTGAGCCAATCATTAAAAATGTTTCACTGGCCTATAATTATCTATAAATACTGCTTTAATGAGATGGTAGATTATTTCCAGTATGGCTTAAGAGACAGCCTTGTCCCGTCTATCAGGGCTGGTGACTTAAGATTCCAGAGGCAGCGACCAAGAGGAGCTGTTTAATCCTCCTTGACATTTTTACTGGGATATATTAACAGGATTCCAAGCACCACAATGATCAAATTACCCCAACACAATGTATTCTGTAAGTAAAAGACAAAAGAAGGTGGTGCTGGGAAAGTCTGGTCTTATAGCACATCACCTAATACAGCAGTCCTTAATGTGCAGACCGATCAGTGTGTAGAGGTGTGGCCTGTTTCACAAGCTGTGGAATGGGAGGAGTCTGCATGACACAGATCAATAAATTAGAGATGGGGAAGTTGTGTGGCAATACGCAGGGATTACCAATCTTGCCTGAGCTGGAAAGAACACTTTTTTGCAAGCATCGGATGGAAAGATGGAATGGAACTTTTTACACTGTGCTACAAGAGAAGATGAACAAACATTTTAGAGAAAAAACATATTAGAGATAAAAAAAAGGTGTGAATTCAGCCCACATGGAGAGCTCTGGCTTTTGGTTATGGCCCACTGTGTCAAACAGTGTATGTACAGTGTAGTGTAACCACTCTAAGTGGAGGTGATGCAATCGAGATCTTCTAGGTTCTGAGGAACTGTGGACTCAGTTTTCATCTCAGGATTGAGAATTTATGGTTTTTGCCGTGCACCTGTCATAGTTAGAAAACAAACATCATTAGCACGCCTACAATCTATCATTTAACATGTATATCTGGTCAGAACATGATGTGCATGCTAGGCTTTCTGTTTAAACGGACATACTAAACCCACACCCATAGAGCGGTGTTTTATAATAGTGAATGCTACATCCAGTTCCCTTGAGGTATTGCCAACTCAGCATGTAAGGGATTAGCAACTGTAGTTGCTCAAAATGAGTATGCATTTTACCTGTGTGGAAGATTAGTCCCAGATCCAATGTCCTGCAGTGATTGGCCAATTGCAGCTGGTAATCTTGTGCTTACCCAGCTGGCAGACTTTTTTAGGGGTATTAGATCCAGGACTAACCAATTCAGAGATGTTTCCCAGCATCCATTGTAATGCTCAGTTCCTCTCAGTTTTATTTACCTGCAGAACCACATTCGTTTTTCTTTTGCCTCTTGTTACGTCTTAGAGAACAAATCTTACAACTACCGTAAAATTTCTATTAAACACAGAGTCTCTAAGAAGTCCCTTTTAGTGACTGGGGATAAAACCAAAAAACTCCAACAGCAGCCGGTCTCTCACAGACACTGGAGCTAGTTTGGGTTCTAACCAAATAAACACACAGGCTACTATTAGAGGTTTTTGCAGTAGTAAGTTTTCCTAAGTAGAAAGTACTCACATGAATGGCAGCACTGTGTGCCTTACAGGGAGCAGTGTGCTGATTATGTAACATCTGTTACAGGGAGCAGTGTGCTGATTGTGTAACATCTGTTACAGGGAGCAGTGTGCTGATTGTGTAATATCTGTTACAGGGAGCAGTGTGCTGATTGTGTAACATCTGTTACAGGAACAGTGTGCTGATCGTGTCATTTATGCATTACAGGAGCGGACTCGTAGCCTACTCCGAGAGTGGTACCTGCAGGACCCCTACCCAAACCCCTCCCGAAAACGACACCTGGCCCAGGCGACTGGGCTCACCCCCACCCAGGTGGGGAACTGGTTCAAGAACCGGAGGCAGAGGGACCGGGCGGCCTCAGCCAAGAACAGGTCAGTCAAGACCCGGAGGGCTGTCCATACAGAGTGCCTGAACCCAGCCTCCTTAGCCGCCAGTTAGCATTTCTGTCTAAGGAGTAGCTAGGGGCTGGCTGCTGTACTGCCAGAACTACACATGGCAGATGTGTGAAAGGAACAGAAAAGCTAGCAAAACAGCCACTGTATGTGAAGCTTTTGTCTCACTCCCTGCCTCTCTCTCTGTTTTTCCTGTTAGTTTTTTTTTCCAATCATATCTCATTTCAAATTAGATCGTTTTCCTCGTTTTCATTCCAGTGTGTTTTCTTTTGTGATTTGAATTTTCTGTTTACTTATACTTACTTATTTTACTGTTTTATTATATTATAATTTCATTGTTATCTTGTATATACTTCTTCCTTTTTGTCTAAATTAATATAAAGTTGAATTAAAGTCTCTCTCTCTATCTCTCTCTATCTCTCTCTCCTCTCTCTTTCTCCCTCTCCCTCTCCACAGGCTGCAGCAGGACTCTAGCCTCCTGCCTTCAGGCACCTCTCTGGACAGCTCCTCCCAGGACCTCCACGCCAACCTGCCGCCATCCTCGCCCCGCCACCCGGGCAGCCCTGAGGCCAGCGACTGCAGCACGGGCACCGGGCCCCACAGGACGGGTGCCTCCACCCCCGAAATCTCCGTCAGCAGTGACAGCGAGTTCGAGTCCTGAGACCCGGCCCACAGGTCCACGCTGCCGTAGATAGATACACCCAGCCATGGCTCTGATAACAGTAAACCTGTGATCGATAAATGTCTGATACGCGCTAAGACTCTGAAAGGAGAGGAGAAGGAACTCTTAAATGAGGGGGGTGTTGAGGTGGGGGGCGGATCAGGAGCCAGCGATCAGACGTCCATAGAAACACGCACGCACTTATCAGCAGAACTGCAGATGTCTGATCAACTGCATGTGCTTCAGAGTACCTGTGCTCTGTTGTCGGTATGGAGGACGTTACATCCATGAACCAAATGTATCCACCTTCAAGCAGGACTGCACTGCAAAGACTCTCTCAGGCATGGATACACACACGGCCCAGTTCCTTAAACATGGCACCATACTGCCACCTATGTCCTTAGGATGTGCACTGCAATTAGTATTGTCAACCATGATGCTATTTCTTGTGCATGAACTTTAATATTTATGTTGTATTTGGACTTCTGCAATGTACACTGCACTTGTACCAATGATCTGCAGAAACCACTCTGGAAGTAAGGGCATTGCCATATGGATAAGACAAATTAGAATTTGTAGCAAAAATGTCACAGAGTGCTTTGCAGAGTACAATATGGAACAAAAAGAATGTACAATTATTACAAAATCAAATAAAAAAGATTATTAGATGTCACAAAAGATGAAAACATTTGACTGAAAGAATCATACCGGACAATATCAACTATACCATTAGGAAAAGTGCAGTTTGAGATTGCAGGCCCTGGCTCTTTGACTTCACTCACCTGGTGACAGACCTCTCCTCTGCTCAGGCTCCCCCTGGTGGTCAGTTTATGATACCAACATATCTGGGATAAGGTGAGAATGCACTCAAATGCAATACCTTCAGACGCAGGGGAATTGCATTTTAAATCGCAAAATTATGCCTGATTAAAGAATGCAAATGGTTCAGTAGGTGAAGAGCTTTAATAGTGGGTGTCAGAGAACAGGAATCTGAATTGTCTGTGAAATGAAAACTGATAACAAAAGAGAAATAACTCAAATGAAATGATATTTTGGTAATAAATTTAAGTGCATGGTTCAAGGTTACTTTCTCATAGGGATTAACAACAAAATTATAAGGTGGTTGTATTGATGGCATCAGTCTTATTCTGTGATTGGTGTCTGTGAACCCAAATCCCGTTGCCTGACTGCAGGTTTCATGACGATCACTTCTTCTACTTCCCTGCATTTGCGTCAGATTGCACAGGAAAAGAGGCAGACTATTGGCAAACATCACCAGTCTACTCCCTTTCATATGAACCACAATGAGTTTTTTTATCCTTTTTATTATGCGTTTTGATACTGTTCCCCGTAGAGCGGAATGATTTCTAGAGTCTTGTGTTAAGTCAAGCTGCCATTTTGGATCAGATGGTGTCATCATCCACCCCATCTATCATGGGAATTACCTGCTACCATTCTACACTGTTGCTTTTTTTCCTACCACCAGTCATCAGGGTCAGTGAAAAATGTGTTCACGTGCTTCCCTTTGTTCTCAAGGTCCCGAATATTGTGTACGTTTCTCACAATGGTGTCTACAACGTTGCCGCAATGTTGTCAATGGTCTGCATTGACTGATGCTGCTGTCTCCCTGCGCTGTCCTCGCCCACAGAAATAGGCTTACTAGATTGGAGCAACGTTCTGTCTGACTTGTGCAGTGCTGCCCTTCCCAGTTTTGCATTCCTAACAGACTGAAACACAGGGCAGCATCTGGCACTCTGGAATCAAAGGCATCTGTTGTAGGTGTGAAATTACTTTGGGATCTGTTCGAATTTCACCTTTGATAAGACTCTTGCTTTAAACCAGTCTGGTAAGTCTATATCTACGGGTGCTTCATGTTTCCTCTGGCTTTACGGTTTCATTCCTGCCCTTCTCTGTATGTGTCTGCCTTGCGTATCTACCAGTCCGTGGGGTTTTACCTTTAAGCTTCAAATTGTCCATTACGCGTTTGTAATTGTTTAAGTAAGAATCACTCATCTACAGCTGACTCCTTTTTACTTGATTGCATCTAGTGCAGTAGCATTACAATTGTGTGTATCCCACTGAGAAATCTTTGGCCTTTTTTGGGTGACACGCTTCAAATTTCAACATTAAGTACACAAAGTTTACAGACATAATGCCCCGACATTCGATGCAACTGGGTAAAAAGGAAAGGATGCACATTCCTCCTTCTTCCTTCCTGAGCTGTGCTCACCTGAGAGAAAAACGAAGGTAAATTTCAAAAGCAAGCACGTTAGGTCCCTTGAAAAATGGTAGCGGCTTTCAGAGTACACGCATAACCAGGAGTGAAGATGCACGGCTTCGGTTTCCCTTCAGTGAACGTGTCTGTGCCTTTAAGAACAGGAGGGGCTTATCTATCTGTCCAGGAGAGTCAGTGGCACAAACCTTTACTTCTCATCACACCCTCGGGGGTCGTTGAACTTAAACTGGATTTGAGACGAGTGGTAACAGGTTTTTTTGTATATATCCACTGTATGTATTTCAAATAAATGAAATTATTTTTATCCTGTGGTATTGGTGGTTTTGTGTCAGACCTTGTCAATGCATACATTAAGAGAAGAAACACTGTGAAAAGAAGGTGGCATTAGTAGTGAGTGCTGTCGTGCAATTTCGTGTGAATTTACACAAGTGTGTAGTCATGATGGAAGCTCCAAAAGCAGTCGTGCAGAGAAGCATTAATTTTTTCATGTCTTTTGGGGGGCTATGGCTTGGTTTACGGTACATTTTGGATGTGTTGTTTTGGTAAGTTTAATTGGTTGCCTAGACTGGGTAGACCTGATATCATCTTAACTGTTTTACATTACATTACATCATTTAGCAGCCGCTCTTACCCAGCGTGACTTACAAATAAGTGCATCGCTATGCTAAGAGTAGACATCGTAAGGTATTGCAAGAGAACTGTTTAATTCTCTCTATTCTCTCTTTTCTCCTACTGTGTAGTACCCTTTCTGAATGGCAAAGACTAATGTCTTTCCAAGTGGAGACATACTCAAAAAGATGTGGTGAGTTGTATTTTGATTCATCAGTTCGTTGCTTCAAAACCCCAATTTTATTCATTCCACCTGAACTCCAGATAATGACATTTGAATGAGTGCATCAGCGTGTCCATGTTTTGTCTGAACTGTCCACGTTCCCCGTGTTACCAAAATGCCCTTTCTCAATGTTAAAGGCAGAATTATTATTAACGACTATAGAATGTTTCTTTTGCATTGCTGCAATATAACCAATCCAGGAATGAAGGCTATCATATCATTCCTTATTTGATCATCCTTGGAATAAAATGGAAATTATGTATCAGGACATAACATTATATGAATTTTGACATAACTATGTCTCCTCTCCCCAGCTGCTTACAGGGACTGCCAGGTCTCTGGTATGGGGAATGAATCTGTGATACTGTCTGCCCAGGAACCTCAGGAGATGCTTGCTGTCAGGGGCCTGGGGTAATTGGTGACAGCTGTTCTATTCTGAGGAACACCTTTCACTGGTACAGTTTAGTCCGGGAATCTGGGGGTTTTAAAGAAATGACTCTTTTTGAGTGGAAAGTTATCCCCCAAGCAACCGGCACAGGCATGGCGACTGCTGTTTTGAACTGGCAGAGAACATAATTCTGCTGTCTATGTAGCCGAAACATATATTCCCTCTACATTCTCTCAGCATCTTTGTCCATTACATTATTGTAATTTAGCAGATGTTATAACCCAGCGCAACGTGCAATTTTATGCATTCATACAGCTGGACTTATGCTGAGGTAGTTCTGGGTTAAGTACCTCGCCTAAGGGTACAGCAGCAGTGCCCCAGCGGGGAATTGAACCAGCAACTTTTTTAGTTATGAGTCCTGCTCCTTACCACTATGCCACATTGAGACTGAATATTCAGATCTTGTTTTGTGGTCACAATAATCCCTTACATGGGGCAGTGCTAAGGTTATTATTTGTTTATTAGCTAGGGAGTGAATATGTATCTCAAGCTCATACAGTCAGTTTCAGACAGAGTAGGCGGCAGTGTAGCATCGTGATTATGGAGCAGGACTCGTGACCGAAAGGTTGCCGGTTCGATTCCCCACTGCACTGCTGTTGTACCCTTGGGCAAGGTACTTAACCCACAATTGCCTCAGTAAATATCCAGCTGTATAAATGGATAACATTGTAAAAAAACTGTAACAGATGTAAGTAAACACCAGTGATGTAATGTAATAATGAGTACTGGCACTCAGGTGTAAAGCGGCTGGAGGAAGGTGCTCTACCTGATTTGACCCAGTCAAATTCCAGCAGTCTACAGCAGTTGGAGTTTATGAGGCACAACTGTGGCTGCACTGGATTAATGCTTCGTGATCAGGAAATGAACAAACCAATCACGTGATACTGTCATTACTGCAACATTACTGCAACACCCAAAGAAGGGATGTTGGGTGCCAAGATACTCTCCTCGGTAAAGGAATTAGCCTTGTAATCAGAAATTTAATTAGAATGAAAAGTTTGAAGACAAACTTTAAATTGCATTGAAACGCCAAGCATGGTAGTCACTAGTTACACGCTTTGCAGAGAGACGGTGTGTATCTGTGGCTGCTGAAGGAGCCCCATAGTGGTGACAGCTGCATGTGTTAGAATGTTCAGATTCTAAATGTTCTAACCACGTTATTCAATGGGAAATATTTTGATGTAAAATCATAAATATCTCAAATATATTTTAGGTATTGACACAAAGAGCACAAGCAACACAATCCCATACCAGCTGAAGGTATTGGCCAAGTTTCCTAATTTGACTGAGATGTGTAGTTACTAATAATAAGAACAGCGAGTTGGTTTTTTCAAGCCAACCTGATATTAATGATAATAATGTCTAAATCCAGCTTGAGAATGATGATTTGCATACATACCGTTATTTTATTGCAATTTTCAAATTATTTTTATTACAGAGCACAAATACAGCGCATTATTACTTGAAATTTCCTGGATGCACTGGGGATGCTCTGATCAGAACACGATTCATACATGCACCACACACACAACACACCAATCTTTACACACACAGGTACAGCATGCACATATTCTCTGAGTAACAGAGTTTGTATCACTGTCAAAAGAAATATTTCATGACCGAGAAAAAAAAACTTGCTCCTTTGCTGTTGCCAAAAGCAAAATACATTAGATCAATATTTAAGTTAGATAACTTATACAAAATGATGATCCAAAAGTCAGTTCTAATGGAGGATACATATTGAGTATTTTCAGCCACTTGCCACAAGGGGGCGACCTTACACTCATCAGGCAGTTACCATGACACACTGATTTACTGAATTAGGATAGAGAAAACAAAAAAAGAAGAAACTGGTGGATGCCTTGGGAAAAACTTTCCAACCTGCACAAAGGTGCGTAGTTCGTTCCAAATAAACAAAAGCTAAAATGTAAAAGCTAAAATTTTGTAAAGACAGTTGGAAATAACATTTACAATCCTGTCCTGTGTCGGTCAGTAATGGAAATAAAACAAACTCAACAGGATTGTCTTGTCCAGTGCCAATATACACTTCCTGTACATTTTCAGTGTTTCTCTAGAATCATCAAGTTTTTCCCAGGACATGCCTGTAGTTACAGATGTTTGTGATGTGCAAGATTGAGCTGGTAAATTTGAACTCAGGGCTTGTATATTTGGCAGCAGGAGTGCTGTTTGAGGGGATTGCATTTCAAGATTTGCTGTTTTTTTTTTACATAATCTTCTGCCTGTTTTCCAGGGTTTCCTCTTCTTTCTTTATTCACATCCTTTACAAACAGCTGACCTTGTCATAACTTCTAGTGATTGCTTCCCAGGTACAGGTTAAAGGAAATCCAAGGCTGACCTGGTTTGGTTTGGTTTGGAACAGATTGATGGTAATTTAGTCTTTTGTGCATGGCATTATAGTAGAGTTCCGTTGATGGCGTTTGCCCTCTTGCACCCCAGAGAAATATTTACATTTTACCATGTCAGACTGAAACATTTCCATTAAAGGACAGCTGGGGTCCTTCTCTGAATAAAAAAATTCAAATGTCAGGAAATTACTTGGTTGAACATACCAAACCTTTATAAACAGGCAGTGCAGTGGCCATCTATGTTGTGTGTGCTTAAATGATCAACTCAAACTCTTGCCGATCCATAGATGTGAAGTAAAAACAATAAGATGAAAGTAAGTTACTCCAAAGAAAACCTCAGGTGCCCCTTGAGGACCAGTGTAACGTAATACAATGTAAGTTGACATTATGCATTTTGCCATGACGGCTTTGTAGGTCTCTCTGGATGAGAGCATTCATTGAATAAATAAGTAAATACATACATACATAAATAATAAATCATAATTTCCTCAAGCACAAAAAGTATGAAAGGTCAACAGGGTCCTGACTGACCTGGCTGTAAAGTAACTGACAGAGAAGGGTGTCTGCCAGTGTCTATAAGTCCAGGAAGGATGCTTTGTCCCACTGTAAACAACCAGGCCTCAAAGCAAAGCAGTACAGTTCACCCCTGTCCACACAGCCAGCCTATGGCCACACCCCTAAGGCAGAGCTTGGAAGAGGTCGACCGCAATCTGGTGAAGGGGTCATGACCTCCCAACTGTGCCTGTAACACCTTGGGGGGGGGGGGGGTGTCACACCCACTCTCTAAGTTCCCCTCCCCCTGTCAGCCTGTGTCCAACTTTTTACTCCTCACCAGTTTCTACCTGGAAAACTGGGCTATAACCTGCAGAAGCTTGTCAGGTTAAAGAAAACTTTCCTCCTCTCGACGTTTGGTAGTGGTTTGGCCTGGAATGAATATGTCTTTCAAAGGTTTGTAAATTCTTCTTTATCTCTGTGGGTGTCAGGAGCGGTACTACTTTACTGTAACTTCCTCAGAACACAAACATAATGGTTGAACCGCCTTCTGGACTAATGGGATGTGTTCTCTGGCCCCAACCTCAACAGAGCCCCAACCGCCAACCTCTGCACATCGACAAAAAATGTGACATGAGAAATGATTGGCCACAACTGCCTCTCTTGCAGCTGGCGGGGGGGGGGTTGGGGAGGGGGGGACAGAGACACGGGCCCCCCCGGTCACAGACACACAAAGCCGTCACGAAATCTGGCCACACCCCCTCTACTCCTCGCACACGGACTCGCCCAGGTCTACGGCGCCCCCTCTGGTCAGCTTGCGCGCCTTGCCCGGGTCCTGGTCGGAGCGCAGGAAGATGAGGGTGGGGCCGCCCCCGCTGTGGGCAGGCAGGTCCGGGGGCTGGGCCTGGGGGGGCACGGGCCTCGTCTCCCCGCCGTCGCGCCAGTAGAGGGCGTACTGCTCCGGCTCGGTCACTCCGAATTTGATGGCACACAGCTGGGCCAGCGCCTCCCCGCTGTCCCCCGCCTTCCACTGCAGCGTTCGCACCGCACTGCAGTCGCCCTCCTGGAACAGCACGCGCACGAACCTCTGCAAAACGACAGCCCCCGCCCACCGCCGTCACTGAGGGAGCCAGCCCCAACGCGCACGTCAATGCACGGGCTACCGTGCACACGGGCCTATGACACTTGCCAGTGCAGGACGATCCAGTAAAGATAGCGATTTGATGCAATTCAGCTGGATACAGCTTCACACAATCTCTTCAGAACAAAAAACCCTGTCTTCCTGAAAGCCTTATCAGTCTACCCGAATAAGGTCCTGAGTTTTCTGATTTTTAGGCCCCATCTCGAAAATTTACTCTGTAGAGTACTTAGTGACAATACAACCATACAAATGCAGTATAACAAATTGCATTGATTGATTGATTGATTAATTGATTGAATTAATAGTTTATTAAAGAAAAACAATCATACTTGGTGTGTGCTTCTGCTGTTTCAGCAGGCCTGCATACCATGTTTGTGCTGTAAGTGCAGGTTGTTCATACTGTATGTCTTCAAAGAGTCTCTCTCTGTTAGCATGCATGCTGTCTCTGTGGAAAGAGCTGTGGTTGCATCTGACCTGGTTCTGCTGGGCATCTCTCTGACTCTGGGCGTCCTGGGTGCGGCGCCGGCTCCACTCTTTCAGGGCCTCCTGCGCCCCCTGGGTCAGCCCGCCGGGCGGGACCGGATCCGGGTGGCTTTGGATCAGACACAGGCTGGCGTAGACGCTCGTCAGGTAGTACCCTCCTGCAAGGGGCACATCAGTGACATTTGCCGTTTAAGCCGTGCCCAGAGAGGCTAGCACATCACTTCCTGTTCAAAGCATCATTAACACTGCAGCGTGCTGTTAAATGTAATTTTTAGTTTACGCACTGCATCTGTGTGTTAAAAAAACTCCGGAACTATACTCTCACAGTACAACATAACATGACAAGGTTTAACCTTTCCAAACAGGGTTTTCCCAGACAGATGAAAGGGAGATTTTGGTGGATTCTGGTTGCCTGGTTATGCCCCCCGCCCCCCACCCCACCTACCCTGACCCCATCGCTGGCTTACCCTCCCCTGTGAGCCAGGACGGCTCCAGAAGCTCCATCATGTACTCCACCTCCAGGAGGAGATGTGGGAGGTTACACTGCACCAGGACGTAGGACAGGGCGGGCAGGAACTCCTCCGTCCCAAACTCCTTCCCTGGACACGGGCAGACAAGACAGTGAGGACACAGTAAGGGCAAAGATATTCTATCCGAAAAAAGATATGCCACTCTGCCTTCTCCACTAAAGACACTGCTCTCTGCTCTGGTGTCTGGACATGTGTAAGTGGGACGGTGTGGATCTCGCCAGTTTAAAAAATTTTCATTTATACTGAATGAGCAGCACAACAGCACAAAATCAGGACAAGCAGTGGTTCTGCTTTACAATAATTTGTAAGCACCTGCTGCACCAGGGTGGAGAGGATCTAGTATCTTGTTTTTGTAGTAGAGTATCTTTGGTTAAAGCAACAAAGGTAAGTTGGGTCATACCAGTATGTAAAACGAGCTCAGTAAGGAAGAGGTTTATGCTGTACGCTATGTGCTGCACGTCTGTCGTTAGATATTTATATAGATAACTATATATGTATGTAGTTCTGCTCAGAGGTAGTAGTTTGCTAAGATGCCATTGATTCTGTTGTGCCAGCCAGTACGGGTGTTGGCTTTCCTTGCATGTTTTACCAAATGAAGGGGAATGATATATTTCAGTCAGATGCCTGTTAAGCTTAGAGTAAGGCTTCAATGAGGCCACTGGTGAGCAGGACTCCCATGTACTGTTCAGCCCTGACTCGAATGAACCAAGCAGAGGACACTGCTGTCCATGACTGTGATTGGTTTGAATCAGAGAGTCACCGATAATGCTTAACAGGTCCCTCCATGTTGGGTGTCGTAAGGCCGCACTCTCTGATGAGAGTAATGTAATGAATGTAATGTGGTGAGTGTCTTTCTCTTACCGGGCGGGGGACCCATCGCCTTGTAGATGTACTTGCAGCTTTGCAGGAGCAGCAGCACTTTGTCTATGGGGGAGTGCGTCCGCTGCATGAGCCCCAGCTTCTGACGCACCCTCTCCACGTCCCGGGCGTCCGGCACACTCCCGCGCACCCCGAAGCGCTCCAGCGCCCCCTCCTGGCTGCTGCGCAGGCTGTCGGCCAGCCGCTGTGTAGAGCCGTCCTGGGTGTGCAGGGAGAGCAGGGCCTGGTCCAGCTGCACCTTCAGGGGCTTCAGGACACAGCCGAACATGGCCTTCTCCAGAGCCAGATCTACACACACACAGAATCAGAGCCAGATCTAGAGACACACACACACAGAATCAGAGCCAGATCTAGAGACACACACAGAATCAGAGCCAGAATCACAGCCAGATCTAACCACACACACACACAGGATCAGAGCAATGTCTCCACATACACACGCACACACACATGGACACACACACAGAGTCAGAGCAATATCTCCACACACACACACACACAGAATCATGGGTTAAATTCACACACACACACACACACACACACACACACACACACACACACACACACACACACACATTATCAGGGCTAAACCTAAATGTGCACACACAGATGATCAGGGCTGAATGCATATGCACACTGATTGAGGTTATGTAGGTCTCACTGACTGGGCCACTGTTTCCCAGAATGCACTGCTGCTGCAAGCCGCGCTCGCCTTAATGTACGCGTGGGCCTGCGATAGCGCTTATGATAAACGACGGAGAGAGAAAAATGTAAATGCTCCCACCGACGCAACGGAAAATAAACCACCGAGCGAACGCGGCCACTTCGCCAGCAACCGCACGCTCCCGCAGTGGGAAACCGCGACGAAAACACTACGGCAGCACTCGGTGTACTCAGAGCTCCGAGCAGAATCGCGCTCCCGGGCACAGCTCGCTGGATGAGTGCGTTACCGCGGTGCTGTGTGTGGCAAAGCCTGTTTGCCTCAGTTCAAAGGGACTGCGCTGAGCAGCCACCCCATGCAACTCCATCCGAGTTTCACGTTAGCACTCGCTGACATGCTGTACATGCTGACGGCTATGCCTGCCAAAAGCAGCCCCCCCCCTCCACAGAGGGGGAACTACATACCCAACACAGGCCCTCAGGGCTCTGCTGATTGTGCTCGCTCTCATTGTGTATGATTTAGAGAGGTGTTTTCGGCGCCCTCTGTTGAATTTTGGCAGTATTGTGTTCAATCCCCTTTGTGTGTGTGTGTGTGTGTGTGTGTGTGTGTGTGTGTGTATACGAGCATATGTGGGAGGGGTGCATGTTGCATGCTTTCTGTTTTTAGGGGTATTATGCTCACTTTGCCTCCACAGAGTGTGTGTGTGTGTGTGTATATGTGTGTGTGTGTGTGTGTGTGTGTGTGTGGGAGGTGTGTATGTTGTATGCATCTTACTGTTTTTGGGGGTATTATAGTCACCTCCCCTCCACTGTGTGTGTGTGTGTGTGTGTGTGTGTGTGTGTGTGTGTGTGTGTGTGTGCGTGCGTGTGTGTATGTGTGTGTGGTTGTGGTGTGTGTGTGTGTGTGTGTGTGTGTGTGTGTATACGAGCATATGTGGGAGGGGTGCATGTTGCATGCTTTCTGTTTTTAGGGGTATTATGCTCACTTTGCCTCCACAGAGTGTGTGTGTGTGTGTATATGTGTGTGTGTGGGAGGTGTGTATGTTGTATGCATCTTACTGTTTTTGGGGGTATTATAGTCACCTCCCCTCCACTGTGTGTGTGTGTGTGTGTGTGTGTGCGTGCGTGTGTGTATGTGTGTGTGGTTGTGGTGTGTGTGTGTGTGTGTGTGTGTGTATGGTTGTGTTGTGTGTGTGTGGATGTGGTGTGTGTGTATGGTTGTGTTGTGTGTGTGTGTGTGTGTGGATGTGGTGTGTGTGTGTGTGTGTGTGTGCATGGTTGTGGTGTGAGTGTGTGTGTGTGTGTGTGTGTGTATGTGTGTGTGTGTGTGCATGGTTGTGGTGTGAGTGTGTGTGTGTGTGTGTGTGTGTATGTGTGTGTGTGTGTGCATGGTTGTGGTGTGAGTGTGTGTGTGTGTATGATTGGGGTGCATGTCCATCCCCCCCACCTTTCTCATTCTCGGGCACCAGCGTTTCGATGGGGGGCTCGAGCTCGCCGCAGTCCAGCAGGAAGCCCTTTGCCTGGGACAGGAAGCGGCGCAGCCCCTGCAGCAGCTCCACGGCGGACGCCGCGGCCCGCAGCTCCTCCCGCTGCTGCTGCAGGAAGTCCTGCACCAGGGCGCCGAAGGCGGAGCGCCGGTCCCGGGACAGCTCCTCCACCAGCTGGGCCACGCGCCGCTCGGGGGCGAACAGCGTGACGAAGGCAGCGCTCATCCGGCGCAGGCCCGAGGCGGGAGCACGCGGCTTCGGGGCCGGCCGCTCCCCGCCCTCCTCCGCCTCCTCCAGGCTGCTGAAGGAGCTGCTGCTGTCCAGCTCCGCCAGGGAGGGGGCCCGCCTTCTCTCCAGGGCCAGCCCCGCCTCCACCCCGCCCTCCTCCTGTGCTGGCTCCTCCCCCTGGCCCTGCTCCTCCTGTTCACGAATAAGAGTGATGGAGTTAGTGAGTTAGTTAGTGTGTGTGTGCTTGTGTGTTTGTGAGAAAGAAAGACAGAGTGTGTGTGGAAGGGAATGTGTGTGTGCGGGACAGTGACTTGCCCCCGTACCTGGGGGGGGTCTTTGGGGATGAGCTCCTCCTCCTCCTCGGAGGTGGGGGAGAGGGCGGGGGTACGCCGGAGCAGCCCAGCGGCGGTGCTGGCCCGCTTCTGCAGCGGGAGGCTGGCCTCGGTGCCGTCCAGCTCCGCCGAGCGCGGCGGCGACGACAGCGTCATGGACGTCTCCGTGGAGACGCGCACGCGCAGGCTGCGCTTGAAGCGGTGCCGCTTGTGCAGGGCGCCGCGACTGGCCGGCTCCCGCAGGAACAGCGGGTTGATGAAGCACAGCGCCCCCTGGCTGCCAGAGGGGGGCCCGTTACAGGCGGCGCGGAAGTTCAGCGGGGAGCTCCAGAACTCTGCAGGGGTGGAACGGAGCCGTGAGAGGGGGGTAGTCCTGGCCTGCCGATGCCATTCATTCTAATGGAAGCTGGAACAGGTGCTTTGGGTCTCTACCTACCTATGCCCAGGTGAGAGAGGGACTCCAGTTGTCTGTGGGACGAGGCTTTGGCTATGGCCTCCGGAAGCTCCAGAGGAGAGGGCAGAATATCCCTGAAACAGACACCCTGGCTGAGCGCTAATCACGCAGTGCTGAGTGAGTGAGGGGTAGAGATTCAGCTTTGACAAAGTTCCCAGCCTTTTCTACAGTGATTGTACTACAGAAGTGCAGTGTAGTGTTGTTGTAAGGAGCAGGGCTTGTAACTGAAAGGTTGCTGGTTTGATTCCATGCTGGGGCACTGCTGCTGTGCCCTTGGGTAAGGTACTTAACCCACAATTGTCTCAGTAAATGTCCACGTTAAAACTTTAAGCTATGTAAAAAAATGATGACCTATCTAAATTGTTCTGGATAAGAGCACAGGGCTAAATGACAATAACGTAATGTAATGGTTGTGATGTTCTCTGGCTAGGATCCAGCACCTTGCTCCAGGTATGGGCACAGGCTGGGAAGGTGTGTTTCCCTGGCCGGGCGGGGCTTACCGGCTGACGCAGTAGAAGGCAACGAGTCTGCAGAGATCTGGGAAACTGATGGCCGAGCTCTCCAGGGAGAAAGCTGTGGAGAGGAGCACAGAGCGGTCAGCGTTGGGTCAAACGAGGGGACACAGCCGTCGTCTTTGGGTCAGATAGGGTGATAGAGCGGTCAGCATTGGGTCAGACACGGTAACAGAGTGGTCAGGATCAGGTTGACAATACTAACAGAGACGGCTTTCTTATCCAATCAAAAGGCTCAGCCAAGAGCTTTGAGAGATAATCGGATAGCTTGAATTTGCAGTGAAAAATAAAATTACTGACATTTTGGTTTTTGTTGAGTATGAATATATTATTCATTGTTGGCTGCTGTTGTTTGTGTGAGTGTAAGTGACAGTTTGTGTGTGCGTGTGTGCGTGTCTGTGAGTGTGCGTGTTTGTGAGTGTGAGCGTGTGTGTGTTTTTGAGTGTGACCGTGTGTGTGTGTGCGTGAGCGTGTGTGAGCATGTGTGTGTTTGTGAGTGTGAGCGTGTGTGAGTGTGCGTGTGTTTGTGAGTGTGAGCGTTTGTGTGTGTGTGTGTGAGCGCGTGTGTGTGTTTGTGAGTGTGAGCGTGTGTGTGTGTGTGTGTGTGTGTGTGTGTGAGTGTGTGTGTGTGTGGTGTGTGGTGTGTGTGAGCGTTTGTGTGTGGTGTGTGGTGTGTGTGTGTGTATGTGTATGTGAGAGTGTGTCTCTGTGTGGTGTGTGTGAGTGTGTGTGTGTGTGGTGTGTGTGAGCGTTTGTGTGTGGTGTGTGGTGTGTGTGTGTGTGTGTGTGTATGTGAGCGTGTGTCTCTGTGTGGTGTGTGTGAGCGCGTGTGTGCGTTTGTGAGTGTGAGCGTGTGTGTGTGTGTGTGTGTGTGTGTGTGTGTGTGTGTGTGTATGTGAGCGTGTGTCTCTGTGTGGTGTGTGTGAGCGCGTGTGTGTCTGTGAGCGTGTGTCTCTGTGTGGTGCGTTTCTCTCTGTAGGCGGAGACTCACTGGACTCCTCCTCTCTGATGACACACTGCCTGACAGAGGAGGCGCTGTTGTCCTCCGTCAGTCTCACACACAAAACCTTCTTCTGTGACGCGTTGCACCTGCGCACCAGGAAGGCCTGCAGGTGGCGCCACACCAAAAAAGGCAGAGGCAAGGTACAGTCAACCATGTGGAAGTTAAACACCAGCAACACTACATTATTAGGTATTTCCTATATGGCCTTATACTGTGTGTTTATGAGAGTGTGAGTGCAATTATGAGAGTGAGTTTATGTGTGCATTGATGTTGGTTGTGATTGTGTGTATATGCATGCAATGTGCTGGGTGTGTCAGGATGTACACTGTATTTACTGTGTGTGTGGCAGTTATGTGGCAGTTACGTGTGTTTGTGATATGTACTGTGTGTGCGTGTCTTACCCCTGGTGGCTCTTTGTGCAGGACCTGCTGGGCGGAGTCAGAGTTGAGTGACAGCTGCAGCCATACGGGGTGAGTAAGCAGCAGGCGGTCCAACACACTGATGCTCCTCAGAGAGGCAGACTGCAGCTCACACACTGGGGCCTGCATCTGTAACACAACCAGATTGCCATTTGGTTGGCATTGGGAGGGAGACCGAATACCCACACACACACACAAACACACACACACACACACACACACACACACACACACACACACACATACACACAATACACACAATACACACAGCGACCTGCATCTGCAGCTGAGAAAGAAATAATACACCTACTCACACCATGCACACGCGCACACACCACGCATACACACACACACACACACACACACACACACACACACACACACACACACACACACACACAGACACACGCACACACACACCTGCCCCAGAAACACTCCCTACATGGACAAAACCTACACACAGACTCACATACAGGATACTTCTGAGCCTGGAGCACAGCTAGATTACAGATACAGTACATGGGTATACGACTGTCCTCCACAACACTGCAAAAACTACATTACATTGTTTACATCATCCTTTGCTCAATAGAAACCCAGAGCAAGGAAGTCTTTACCACACATAGCTTAAATTTCACACACCTTACCAATTTCTACAGCTGGATATTTACAGCCATGATCCCTCCCTGCCAGGCAGTGCCAAAGCAGGACCCCACCTGGGACCTGAATGTATAATATCATGGTTGCACATCCATTTCTTCCACTACATCACATTATCATCATTTAGCAGATGCTCTTACCCAGAGCAAATTACGTGGGTTGCAATTTTATCCATTTATACAGTTGGATATTTACAGAGGCTATTCTGGGTTAAGTACTTTGCCCAAGAGTACAGCAACAATACCCCAGGAGGGAATCAAACCGGCAATCTTTCAGTTAAGCGCCCTGCTCCTTACCACCATGCCACACTGGTGCCCCTACTAATACCTACTACTAAACAATGTATGCACCGCTGAATGACTAGACTGTGGCTGTAAAGCTCTTTTTTTCTCTCTCTCTCTCTTTTTGCCCATTGGCAAATCTCATTTCCCTTTCCCTTCCTTGAAAAGGCTCAGTTTGTACATTTTATTAGTGTTACTTTTGTCTTTTGGTTATGAATACACCAGATCAACTTAAAAGGTGCATTATCATAAGAGCAACAAGAACAAGTGCATAAATACAGAATAGCAAGCAACACATCAGTGACAAAGCTGGAAGGGGAAAAAATCAGTGACAATATAAGCTTATAGCCAAGCAACCACAGGCATATTCACAGTGCTTAAAACGTTGATGAGAAAGACCTTCCAGAATCTCATGGCATGGAAACCGCCTCGCAAACCGCAAGAGCTACATCAGCTAACACCGCTCCGGCGCATGCATAGTTTGCGCGGAAACGGATTATTTCAAAAGGTAAAAAGGGACAAAGACCCGGATTAATCGCGGCAAGGCCGATTTAACGACGCTGACACGCTAAAGCTGTCTGGAGCGGGCCCCGGCTACGGGCGCAGCCGAAGATGAAATTTAATCGCTAACGCCCCCGGACACCCACGATTCCCCTGGACCCCCCTCGCTGCCGTGGGAGGCTGAATGTGAATCAGGCACTCCACATACGACCTCGCCAAAAAAGTCCGCTCCTGTCATTATTCTATTCCTGTTCGCTTGTTTTGACGTCAAATAATCGGGTGCCGGAACGTGGTTAAAATGGGAAGTGAGAGGTGTGCGAGGGTCACAAGATCAAAAAATCAGAAAAAAAAAATCTTCAAAGCTCTGGTAAAAAAAAAAAAATTATATGTCCACAGTCAAATTAATTTGAACACACATGAGAGTGAGTGTGTGAGAGAAAGAGAGAGCTTGCATAAATATGTGTATGTGTGTGGATATGTAAAAGGTTGGACAGAACTGACTGCCTTTTTTGTACATATTCTCGGTTGGCTTGGTTTCATAGATGTACATAAAGATTATAAAGTAGGATGTCCTTGTAGGGTGCTTAATTGCCTGCTGTCTCTCTCTCTCTCTCTCATTTGTCTGTGTATCTTGCTGCCAAAAATGCACAACTCCTCTGCTCTCCCTGGGGGATTCACATTGTTCGAGTTTTGGGCAGGGTTGGAAAAAACTGTGAACGTCTGAATTTTTGCAGAAGATTGTTTCTCTACTTTTTTGACACCTGGTTAGGAAGCACAGCTCTGTCTAAATCACTTATCTGTTGCAGTCTGAGCACAGCCTGTCCTCTCTGGGCAGCCATGGCTGTCTGTGATGGTCTGTTTCCACGGCCAGCTTGTATTCACTGAGTCTGTGCTTTCCAAATGTATTTCTGTTTAACATCGTTCACTGTGGGCAGGTAGGCCGTCACAGAGAATTCTCTGTTCAGGGCCCGATGGCTCACCTTTGTGTGTGCCTTTGTGCTTTTCAGGAAGTGATCCGCTGTTTGTTTTTACATTATCCTTTAGTTTGGTTCAATATTTTTGTTTCTGTTGTCCTAAGGCTACCCTCTGTTTGCAGGTGAAAGTGCTGTGAGCCACAAGACCAGCTAATTCTTTTTTTTTTTTGCACTCAGCTCCTGTCATTTCAGGCCCTTGTGAAGATAAGCATCAGGTTTGCGAACCTTACATGCCACCAGAATATAACAGTTTAGTAAAAAAAAACACTGGCCGAATTCTGCCCTGCATTTATTGGAAAGTGGTTTCCTCCGCACTCAATGATGCTTTTGCAGGACATACACCCTAAATAAGCCATACAGGGCTTATTTAGGGTGCTTGTCTCCCCAAATGTCATTCCCATATAGTGCAGTTGGTTCATTGACTGACCTGAGGTCATTCCTAAATTGGTAAAATTATAACATCTATTTAAAATGACCTCAGAACCTCATGAAATGCCCTGTATCTCCTATACGTTCTTGACAGCCTCACTGAAACTTTAAATTTTAATTTTTAGGTATGCGGTTAGTGGTGTTTTCTGTATTTGTTGCGCCTTGTTGTAACATTATGTTGGAGTTCCTGGGAGGCAGCTTCTTGCCAGGGTCCGGTTCTGGCAGTACTGCTCAGCCAAAGCCAGACTGCAGTGCTGTCCCTGTTCCGTGGGAGGCGGTCAGACCTGGGGCTACAGATTGTTCTAAGATTTTGGCCAGTTCGGTAATGTAAGCATTGACTAATGTTGGGCTCAAACTGCGGTCTTGCCTCACTCCATGCTCTTGATTTACCAGCTTGTTTTTGCATCTTATCTGCAAGCTTCTTTCCTGTGCACCTTGTTTTGATTACATAACAGAATTGTTCCCCGACACCACATTCTATAAATTTAGTTCAAGCTGTAAGGCGGGCGTATTTTGTTCCTCTTGTTTTGGTTAACATGTCTCTGTATTAGGATGTGTATGGTGTAAATATGATCAGTTACATAGGCAGTGCAGGGATTTGGTGAAAAGCCAGTGCTTTTGCAATCTGTCTGTTACTCAGGGCCTTGTGTTCGTTGGGTCTAGTGTTGATAATACTGCGGTGAATCTTTCCCAGATTACTGCTCACACAAATGTCTTGGGATTTGTGGAGGCTGAATTCGCCTCTGCTCATTAAAACAGGAGTTACGAGTCCCTGATTCCAGATGTCAGGAAAATAACCTAAACCTCGACCAACTTGAACAGCTGGCCTTCTGAAATGTTCTGTGTATTTCATAATTTCATTCGAAATGCCATTTGGTCGGCAGGCTTTTTCTGAGCCGAATGGTCTGTAGTGGCTCCAGTTAATCATGCCCTCTAATGCAGAAAATTCTGTATTACAAAAGTACCAGAATCCAGATCATTGTGGTTATTCTTTATTGCAATTTCACATTTATTGCACTTTTTCCCACAAAGCCTGTGTGTTTTTATTCCATATTCTTTATTGTTTTAACTACACATTTTTACAAAAGGATTAATCCATACACCTCCATTTTGAAATGCCAACACCTCATGTTGTGGTTTATTAATTGACTTATAATTGTCCAAGATGTGATTTTAGTTAAGGAACTCCTCAACACAGTCAATTACAGACATGTCGTTCTTTGTTTTTGTGTGGGTTTGTATTGTTTAATACATATTTTTGTTTCCTGCCTGTTTATGGATGTATAATATAATTTGTTCATTATTATAATTTGGTCATTATCTAACCTCTTTGAGCTTGTTTAATGATATCTTCAGATTGAGGCCAGATTTTTCACAAATGCTATTTACGCTGTTCTCTGCCAGGTCTGTTCCTTCTTTATTCTGGGGATGCCTGGTGACCATAAAGATGTCAAAGAGTGAGTGGATTTCTTCATTGTTATTGTTTTTATTTTTTTTTTTGTTTCTGGTATTCCTGTGTGCTATTTTCTCTCTTTATCTACTTCTCAATTTCTGTCTCTACCTCTCCTTCTCTCTCGCTCTCTCTCGCTCTCGCTCTCTCTCTCTCTCTCTCCCCTTTCCTCTGCCTCAGAACTTCATACTGGATGTCACAGTGGTGACATTGTGTGGGCTGCAGGAGAGAGTGTTCGAGCATAGCAGCAGATGGTTGCCATGGAAACAGAGGCCTACACGTCCTACCAGGCATTCCCACTCAGTCTCAGGCTTTCGTCTCTCTCAAACCCCCCCCCCCGCCCCTTTCCTCCCAGAGCGACATTTTTTTTTTTTTTTTTGGGGGGGGGATGAGGCAGGAAACTCTGTGCAAGGTGGGGAGGTTTCTTCCCTATTCCTAGAAACATATTCCCGGAGCGTCCATGACTCACACACATATCCTGTTAATCGCCATTGGCTTAAATTAATTTCCCTGTGTTGCTCAACCAAGAAACAACCCCCTTCCCTCCCCACTCTCTGGAAGTGAGGTACAGATCTGATGGCGCAGCAGAAAAAAAAGCCATTTTAAGATTAGAATAGATGTAAATATTTCCCAGGGTTTTATTGTGAAGGATCTGATCTGAATCCTTCACAGCATTAAAAGGAAAGTTTTAGTCAGCGTATAAAATTATGATGGTTTACCTATTCCTGACATTTCTGACATCATTAAATATGGACTCATAATGAGGAAGTCTGTTTCAGTGTCAACATGAGGACACGCACACATGCTCCCTCATCCATGTGACTTCGGAGGGCAAAAACTGCGACTGTTTCAGGAAATGCGATCGCCGCAATAACGGCAACGGAGCGTCAAGCGCGTGTGTTTCTCCACCGCTCTCAGGGATGCGTTTGTCGCCCTGCGGGTTCGTTGTGAAGGGCCGTCCTCACGGGTGGGTTTTCACCGAACGCGAGAGAGGAGAGCAGCGGTCACCTGTCCCTCATTACGACCGAATGTAAGAGAGGATGCGGTTACCTGCCGATCGGTGAGAGTGATTATGCGAGAAGCCTGGAGAGCTGTTAGTCGGTGTCTTCCCTCAGGCAGATGCTTGAGTAGTTGAGACTCTCAGTCTGAGGACCTGAGGGCAGGTGAGTTCAGCCCCTCAGCGGCCCAGAGTTCAGAGCTGAGGTCTCTCTAACATAGCCACAACATGGACAAAGAGAGCCTGGGCCCTCATACACACACGCATACATGTGAATATATGTGCACATGCACACACACTGATATAAATGAGTGTAAATGCATGCACACATACACACAGAGATGCATGCATGCATACATATACACAACCACACTCATAGACATACACACACATATACTGTATATGCACACATACACACAAACACACACACAGATATGCACCTGTTCACAGCGGCACACACACAGACACGTGCGTCCTGCCGTGGGAGAGGTAAACAGAGACGCCCCTCCCCTTGCGGAGGGGAGTGGGGCCGCGAGGCCGCCCAGCGGGGGGTGACCTGAGCCGGGCCTCCGGCTCTATGCACGCGTCCACAGGTGGGAGAAGCAGCGCTGGCCACTCGGGTCTCCCTTACATAAATCACACAGCCCACGCTTCCCAGCTCTTACGCAACCCGCTGACAGAGGAGAGGGAGAGAGAGAGAGAGAGAGAGAGAGAGAGGGATGGAGAGGGATGGAAAGAGAGAGAGGGAGAGGGAGAGAGAGAGAGAGAGAGGGATAGAGAGAGAGACAGGGAGGGAGAGAGGGATAGAGAGAGAGATAGAAGAAGAGAGAGAGAGAGGGAGAGAGAAAGACAGAAAGAAAGAGAGAGAAAAGGAGAGACAGAGAGATAGACAGGGAGGGAGACAGAGAGAGAGGGAGGCTGGGAAAAAAAGCATAACATCTCCAATTCTGTTCAGACTGACTCCACCTGCTCAAATGCAGCTGGAGTTTCCCTTCCGTCCCCACCCTGTCCTCAGCCAATCAGCTGCTGTGCTGTGTACTGTTTCCTTCAAGGGGGCTGAAGGAATCACAGTATCAAGACAAAAAAAAAACACTCGTTTTTGGTGCTCATGTTACATGCCGCAGCCCTTTGCCCACACTTCCATGAGCCCTGACCCGTGGGTCTGGACATGTTCCCTGCCTCCTGCTTCACCTCGGGAATCGGGCTCAAGGCTACGGCCTGACAGACACGCTGACACCGCAGAGGAGAAGCAGAGGGGATCAAGCATGAAGCCCTGGGGCACACCGGGACCCAGAGAGTAATGAGAAGGTAGAGAACCTCTCCAGGTCATCAGATTACTGTGACAGGTTCAGTAAGAGGCTGGAGCGGTGACAGGGTCCGCTCAGATCAGCGGCGAAGAAGAGTGAGGAAGAGGAGTGAGTGACAGCGCTGAGAGCGGGGGTGAGAGATCAAGATGAATTCGCAATGAAGGGAGAGGAGCAGAGAGGCCAGAGACGAGAGTGCGCAGCAGACTCAAGCAGGGCTTCTGCCCAGTTTTTCTTCAATTGTTACTGATTGGAGAGGATCAAGGACGGAGTGAGGAGTGGTGGTGGAGACCGTTCAAGGGTTCTGAGGCCAATTTGAAGCAGAGGGAGAGACAGAGAGAGAGAGAGAGAGGACAGTAATTGAGGGGCTTTGCTGAGAGGAACTTTTCAGAGGGGGAGTAATTCAAACTACAGTGAAAGCAGAGAGGGTAAAAAAACTGAAACAAGCAGTTTGACAACAAAGCGGCAAATAGGGGGTGTGAGATCAGGGGAAATAGCTTGGAAAAGACGAGCGGGGTAGATTTTTCAGGTCCAAAAGTACGGAGCAGACAGAACCTGAGAGAGAAGCCGTGGCGGTAAGGCCTGCCAGGGCAAAAAGTATGAGTCACTCTGTCAAAAGTTTCAGGAGAAGCTGCGCGAGAAAGGAGAGCGGTTAAAAAGGCAGAGTGAGAGAGAGAGAGAGAGAGCAGCAGTCAGTTTCGGCGGCGGGGAAAACGAGGCACGCGTTCACAGGCAATCAATCTCCAACAATCTGGAAGTGATCGTCTGCCTGTCACGCCGTCCCGGGATGGCGGTTCTGTCTCCACCGGCCTGCGCTCCAACGTGATGGATGCACTGAAGGAGGCGTCGGGGGGCAGAGGTCGTCACGACAGCAGCCCGTACGCGCTCTCTTCAACGATCCCGCCCCACGCAGCTTGCTGGCAACGCCAGCTTAAGCACCACTCATCAGCAATTTACCGTTCAAACTCACCACAACCAAAATCTGTGCTTCTCCCTCTCTCCGCTGAATAATTTAAAAAAGAAAACAATGATCTGTCCATGCCACTTGAAATAAACTGATGTGTCATAGAAAAGTGTAGATAGTTTTGACAGCTACCCCAAATGCCTTAGTTAGAAATTTTCTTTTCTTTTTCTCCCCTACAGGCAGAGGAAATGAAAAGCCGGACAAGACGCCCACATAGATACCCCGCATTCTGTGATTTGGGGTTCAGGTACAGTGTCATTGATTGTTACATGGGTCTTGCTCTAAGACCTCATTTTTTTAAATGAGCAGGTTTTATGTCAGTTCATTGGGTGTTGAAGTTATTCATTAGCTCTTTGGCTAAATGCACCCAAGCTGCTTTCATCTAAGAGGTCATTAATCAGAGTGCTTTCCTCCCTACACGAAACAAGATAATTTACCATGGCATGAAAATTTTTAATTTTGTCCCAACTGGGACAAGTAACACATATTTGTATTTTAAGGTAGAATCTGCTATCTACTATTATACTTATAAATTAAGATGTTGCTATGTTTTTAGGTTGAGTGTCACCAAAAAGAGATTTATATGCGTAATAAATAATGAACTGAATATTATTGCATTGTGCTGACCAATGAGATGTGAAGAGTTCCATTTGCACCATGAGCAATTGCCAAAGCGTGAACAGTCATCCCTAAAAAAGATGCAACATACAGAACTGTTTTGAATAGCTTAACAGACATAATTAAGACAGAGGGCTGGGAAAATTCTTCCTCACTCATCATCCTTTGGATATATTTGACCTTTTGCTGTGGTACATTTGGCTGGGCCACCTCTCCGGTCTTCATCATAAGTGACATCGCCACAGCAGTGACATCACAATAACACTGACATCAAAGCAGCTGACAAAAGAGTGACATCATAATGGCTAACTCAGCTCTCCGCCTTGAAAAGTGACAGATTCAATCGCACGCCCTGAATTCTTGCTGCGTCTCCCAGTGCCTGAAATTACCATAATCCAACAGGTCCAAGTCATAGCGCCAGCTTGATCACTGTCACACCTCCCCCCATGGCCCACCCCCACAACAGATACCAGAGCGTAGTACTGTTCCAAAACTAGCGACAAACCCGCTACGTCAAAACACAAGACGCTCTCCCCTGGGGTAGGGGGCTGAATCACGTCTCTCAAAATAAGGGCTGACATTAGTCTGACCAGTGGACTCCTCTCCACTGAGGACTGTCTCTGAAGTGTAAAAGGCAGCACAAAAGATGAAGCTGTGAGGTATGCCATGTCACTCAGTCCAGCGCCCAGCGCTAATCACTAAAAGTGCTCTTCCTACACAACACTGGTAGTGTTTTTTTTGGGGGGGCTGTAAGAGATTCAGGTGATGAGAAATCACTGACGACCTGATCCACCAAGGGATCAGGCTCCTGACCATGCTGAAAAAAGCACGAAGGAGTGGCACATTATGCATTCACTAACAGGCTGAGTTTTACAACTGAACATCTACTGACGTAAGTGAGGGTAAGGGATACAACAGCAGTGGCCCAGCTGGGGTTCAACCCAGCGGTGTGGTGAGGTGGGTAAGGACCTACATGTGTAAGGAGGGTGTGGGTTTGAATCCCAGTCAGGCTGGTGCTGTTTTATCATTTAACCTAAAAAACCTCAGTAGATGTAGTAGCAAAACTCTCCCTATAACCTATAAATAACTCAGTGGTATAACACTCCTGTATGTGCTCTCCACACGGCCACGGAGACCGCAATCGTGTTGTGTATCAGAGCATCTTTGTTTGAAAAATCTCCGCACCCTTTTGTCACAGCAAATCATGAGCTATAGATGTGTGTCAATCAAAACAGGTCTATCGTTCAGTCAGTTCCATGAGGTATCAGCATATTTGTCCATAACTGTGTGGTCTCTGCATCATGTCCTGTCCATGACTGATACTGATCAAATGCTGTTCTATCAATCTTAATTCATTAATTAGACGTGCAGATTGATTAAGTTGTATGAGGTTAAAGGGATTCCTCAATATGTGTATATGATAACACCAGACCCCGTAAGTCACTGTGAATTCCATATGTCATTTCAACAGTACAAAAACAATTTCCTCAGCACCTCAAATTGTCAGATACATGTGGCTATACATAATGTAGGAACGTCCACACACGCAAGCTCGCGAGGGCTTTTTGTGGGAATTATGTAACGATATTCTATTTCCTCTTCGCGGAGATTAGATCATGATTAGATCGTGTGGGTAGACAATGTGTGACAAAATGCTCTCTCACTTAGGTATCACCTGTAAAACACGATATATGGATTTCTTCGGCTTCAGCCCGGCAACAGGTGAGACGTGGAGAGGGATACGCCTAAACATTACATAAAATGCCCGCAATTAATTTAGTAATGTAGAGTAATAACATGAGTTATCCTGAACCTCTGGGTAAACAGGTTAACATATTTAAAGGCACGCATTTAAAAGGTAAACATTTTTATGTTTACCTTTATCTCACATATGGTATTCGGTAGCTTGTGATAAAAGCGAAATCACATTCCTTTGCTTAATAATACCTAGAGCACTGGCTATTCTATTAAGTATGTGCAAAAGCATATATTGAGGAGTGTGTCTCCACTACCCCGGTGAGATGATCAGGTGGGGACAGATTGAACGACTTCAAAGCAAATGTTAGTACAAGGTAATTAGCGCACAGTGTAAAACGGCAACTGCCCTAAGTCTTTCCATTAGGACTACAATGACGCGCTCCACAGAGTTCAACCTCTCATTTGAATACGCAAACTTAATCAATTAGACCAAATTAAGAGGAAAAGATACTATTACACGATTAAGAGCAACATCTAAACTCTAAAATGCACTTTCATTTGACATGTTTATGGTGTTCCTCTTTCGAAGTCTCATTTAATTCAGACAGCAGACAGCCTCATTGTTTTGTATGGTTTCGAGCCCACCCTAACGAGCCCGATTTCTGACATTATTGACTGAATTCTTCTGCGCATTAATGCTTTCCGTCTGAAGTTACAGCCAAGCTATATTTCCTTTCTTAAGATCTCACGCAGAAATCGCAACACTGAACACTGATCTAGTTAACAAGGGTAATAAATTAAGATGAGCCACTTACCTTCTCTCCTTCTCCCTAGAGGTTGACAGAGGCGTGTACAAAATTCGCGGATGGATCCATGAGATTCTTGGATACAGTCGCTGACACTGTCGCCTAACTTCTGTCGATTCTTCTCATGGTGAATGATTTGAGTTATTTGTTCGCGAACACGATCTTTACTTGACGGAGACGCATTGTGTGTGAGGGAAAAGCCGTTCCTCTCCTCCTTACTCCCTCTGTAGCCGTGATTCAGGATTTAACTCTATCCCTGTCTTCCTTACGTCTCTTTCGCCTTCTCCCTCTTGCTCATTTCCAAACAGCATCAAACTTTGTGCTCAGTATTACTTTTGATTTACGCATGCGTCCGCCCGTCAGCGTGAGACATCCGTGATTCAAAGATTGTACTATATATATTCCTGGCAAAGATGAGAAAGTTGCGTCGACAGTGATTGTGTTTTCTACGTTTTCAAGGAAATCAATCAAATGTTTAATTTCTAGATGCTCCTTTGGGCACCGTCGGTACTTAAAGGTTTCTGGAAGAATCTCTATATTTTCAATTTTGCACACATTGTGCACAAGAGAGTGTAGTTGGTGGTGTAAGCGCGCAGAAAGTTGGATTTTGTTGTTGCTGTTGAGCTGTGCTGATGATTTCATGATAAACGTGGAAAGGAGACGGGAACTGGCCATCTGCGATTAATAGGTATCTAAATTTGACAGCCTACCCACACACCAGCCTCTTGTCGAATAAGTTTTGCCTGGATTTAAAATGTATTATGCAATTGCCAACGTGGGTCTTAACTGAATTATCCGAAATGGGTAGCGCGTCGTGCCAGCAGGGAGCGCGCTCCGGCACCGTGGGGGCAGAAGGCACCGAGCCATTTCATCGCGCTGAGGGCCCTCCACGGCCACTCCACTGCGCGCTCGAGTGAGAGACGGCTTCTCTTTTTTTAAAGCCCTTTTGCGCGCGATATTACTCATCGATCCGCTTAGAGAATTTTAATTACGAATTCTACCACCTTTGATTCGCTGGGAAAAATAGCTGATTATTTTATTAGAATATTAGGGCGGCATATTGTCACGTGTTGTTTGGCTGTATTCTGCCGTCCCAAGTGATTCTTATGGCTGTTGTGGTGTTGGGGTTTTGATAAGTCGTAACTACACTGTGTTTCCAATAATTTTGTTTCTACTGAGAAATTCTACTTTTTTAGTAAACAAACCTCGATGTCTTTCCACACTGTGCAATGTGTTTCATCTTGTATTTCACAGAACAACAATTTCAAATTGCAGTATCATTGAGGTGACTGTGCAATACCAACCTAAGGGTTCGAATCCACACCGCTGTTGTACCCTGTAGTACTTCTGAAACGCTCCCGTCAATGTCCTCTTGTGTACACAAATAATGTGGAGAGATACTGGCTATCTAGAAAATGTTATCTAAGCAAACTGTTTTTTTTTAGCAGAATGCAAAAATGTAGCACTGTATGCAAGCATCTGTAAATGAGAGAGTGGGCGATGGTCTGACCACGTGACACCTGCATTTACACCAGCGGGTGAATATAAAAGTGCCATGTATTTTTTAACCACAGCCATACTTGCTGCCGTTTTATTCTACGTTTTTAGAGTAATTGAACCAATGTGAAGTATTTACACTCTGTTGCAGATAACATTTCCGCTGGGTGTCGCCAGAGTCCATACTTAAACAGAATGCGGTCTACTTGACTCAAGCACCATGTGGGATTTGTGGGGGCTATGAGTTGTTTTACTTCACAGGAGGCATCCGCCACACGATAATTACTAGCGTGTTATTAGAAGACAATTGATACAATTGCGTAAAAGTTTTGATAAATTTCTGCTATTTTTGATTAATATCTGTCCCGCCGAACGTGTCTGACTTTGCAGGTATTAGACTTATTAACCTCTGTGCATAGTCTTGTACTTTACAGTTGATGTACTTTTTCATTGAAGCCGTGTTTAATCTTTATTGTTATTTAATTCAGAAACGGCACTGCGAAATTTATAATAACCATATACTAAAAATGCTGTATTTACAACTAAGTAATTGATTAAAAAAGCAACTCTCTAATTAAAGTTCTTGGCCTTTGTAATTATAGCATAACTGAGTGCAGAGGTGTCCCACACGCAGAAAAAATGGAAATGGAAGGGTAGAAGAATTATATTTGGGCATTATATGACATAATATGATTCCTGTGGGTGAATCCTGACGCTTTAAATAAATTAAAGTATGTGGCAATTGCTGTTGTAACTAGATTTGCTGAAATTTCGCGTGAATAAACACCAGTTTAGATAGCTGCGGTGTTGCATGAATTTGGTTATTTCAAATCAAGCGAATATTGCCTGTGGGACCTGAACGACCAAAGATTCTTGAATTCACTTGTGTCCACTTCAACTGAGATATTTTAAAATACATAAGTCATTTTCGTTGAAGTGTATATATTTTTGTTTTATTACTGTTTAAATTTACATTAGGTCTGTTGATGGTTATTTTGGACTGAATTCAGAGAAAACTCATCGTCCCTAATTATGGATTTCATCCACCACGACCAAGTTCGGAACCTTATTCTCTATGTTATAATATGCTTTTGGTTGACAGAAACACAGTGCCGTCGCAGACTACAACAGATCGACCTAGTGCGCTGTGCTTCTCAAAAAACTATGCATAACAATGCCTAAACCGCTGTGAGTCCGCTGTTGAGTTGAACTCCGACATGCAGGTCAATTTTAATACTAGCGAAAGAGAGCAAAGAGGTGTGTCAGTGTTCGTATGGATATTGTCCGCATCGCCTTCATCAGGCGCAGCAGGGAATCGATGTCCTTAAAACTAATTTCATGAGAAACAGGACAAGGCGAACGTGTACACATTTATTGGAAATAATGCTCACAATTGTAATCAAGCACTGTCAACTGACAAGGTGGGCAGATGGGAAATGATCATAGTGAGGTCTTCAGAAGTCTTTCCTGACTGATTGGCTGTACATTACAATGCTTTCCAGTCCTCTTCCTGGGGGCACACACCTTCCAAATGCCTCTGATTAAATAATTTTTCCGACTGATTAGGTTTGCTGCTGGCTGGCTTCTGATCTAAGTTTGACATCATCTGACAGTTACTTACCTGAAGTCCTTGGAGTGATGACAGTGTGGTGGAAATGTGTTTGGACTAACAGAAACAGCAATTGGTTATTACTGATATAATTACTTTGAATAACTAAGTTGAATAATCTGTGTTTCCACTCTGTTTAAGGAACAGAATGGCCACAAACACGTTGTTACTTTTGCTTTTAACAAACACATCACCCACACAGCACATTTCTTTTACAAAATACTAAAAGTCCATGATCGTCAGATCATGTCAAATTCAGATTTTTTTTCAGGTGGATATTTACATTACATTCCAAAAGCTGTGCCCCATTTTGGATTTGACCTGCAAAAAGACCAGGGGGGTTGAGTGAATTCATTTGGGCTATATTTATCCTTCAGGGGGGCCATTAGAAGCCTCCATCTGTATTTCAAATGAAGCAAAAAGGCTTCTCGTGAGTCATTATTAAGGTTCCTGTGAGTCAAGAATGCCTCACCTAAAAGCATTGCAGTGGCACTGAATATTCATACTGACGCACTTCAGGTGTTCTGCTCTCGAAAACCAACGGCAATGGGCTCTCTAAATTCTGAGAATCCTTGAAGCTGAGGATAAAAACACAGAACAAAAACAAAATCAAGGGAACACGCAGCTGTCCAAAGCACCCCCCCCCCCCCAACACCAGCACTGTGATGAGTTTCTGAGGTACAGCGGAGGAAGTGAGATGCAGCGTACGTCATGTAGTGGATGTGGAGGGAGGTCTGCAGCTCAGAGAGCGAGAACCAAACCCTTGATCTCGTTACACAGTCTATCTGAAATGGCCAATGTCGTTACCAGCTGAGCTAAAGGCAATTTTCCCCTAGTTCGCTAGGTAACAAATCTAGCTAATCAAGTATTGGGGAGTGATTTCACTGCTGAAACTGCTCTGCTACCTGCTACCTTAACGCTAATAAGAATAAGCTGCTCTCACAGAATAACGATACAGGACATGTCCAATCCATAGATTTTTCTCCTGTACAGTGGTGGTGATGAAAGATTTCCCTTGCACTCATTGGTCAGTAAGGCTGTCAGTCTCACCATCCCCCTTGCATGAGAGGGGTCATGTGGATTTTGCAACAAAGGGTGTGGTCTTAGTGGAACGGCCTTGAGGGATACTGAATAAGCACTCATAATATGTTTCTGACAAGGAATGCACACCTAAACAATGTCACTCCTACCTACAATGGTACATTATTCTCACTGCGCTTATTCATATTAGGGTGACTTATAACGGTCAGCATTTTATCTCTCACTGTGCCTTGCTGCCAGGGCAAAGGTGAGTCAAGGGCACAACACCTGTTGTACCTGTGGCCAGTTTTGGCTGTGCCCTTCCGCCGCTGTGGTCCGTGGCCCTTTGCCTCCGTCACCAGCGGAGTAATCTCCTCACCAGGTTAGCCAGCTGCTGTCTGTGCTCTGTGTGTTAGCGTGCTTTTCCCACCAGATGTGCACGGCGTTCTCAATCTCTGGCTTTTGCAAAACAGCCAAAGAGGTTTTATCTCATTTACCAGCCGAAAACATGCAGAATAATTAACCATTCCATATGTCCAATATCCTCTGCTGCTTCACCCACACATTATTTTTTTTGTGGTGAAAAAACATCTCTAGTGCTTTAGTATCAAAAGAGCAGCATACATTTGCACAGAATCTTCTGTGCGATTCTCCCCTACTTTAAAAACACCAGTAAATCCATATCTTGTCAGTGAAATGATTTCCAAGCAATTCACTGTTGCTCTGCTGACACTGATGATGATTGGCCACACTTTCACCATGAAGCCATTCATTGGTGTCCGGAGAAGGACACACACACACACACACACACACACACACGCACACACTCACTTTCACACACATACATACACACACATTCTCACACACACACACACACACACACACACGCACACACACACACACACGCACACACTCACTTTCACACACATACATACACACACATTCTCACACACACACACACACACACGTACACACACACACACGCACACACTCACTTTCACACACATACACACACACACACACATACACACACACACACGCACACGCATACACATAAATGCATCCTCTTGCACGCAATCAAAAGATGTCCAACTCAATTACTGAATAAAATTATTGTGCTTCTGTATGGGGTTCTGGTTACTGGCCTGTGTCCTTACCGAACACAGACGAGGGAGAGAGAGTGGGAGAGAGAAGCGAGCTGTCTGGTATCCAGAGCAATAGTTTTCATGGGCCCCATGGGCCAGTCAATATATCGACAATACTGATACTGAGCCCACCGTGTGGTTGTAACATGACACCCTATCCGTCTGAGAGGATCTCTCTCAGTGGCTCTGTGAGTGACAGGAGTAGTTACTGAATGGCCCCTCTTCATTGATGCAACCCACCCACCCCCCAGTGCGCACACACACACACACACACACACACACTCGCGCACTCATGCACGCATACACACTCCCAACCATATCAGGTTTTCTCATCTCCCAATCATATCAAACTCGATACAGTTTGGAGTGGATGAAATGATGTCTAGGTCTGGCCAGAATGCTGCGCTCACCATGATGTGAGGTGCGATCTTAGATAACATGTAAGGCAGACAAATAACCACACTCTTGACATCAGACCTGCATTTTAGAAAAGACTGTTGAAAAGTGTCATCATTGACACTTTAATTACAGAGCTGAACAAACAGGCTATTTCAAATGTGCCATTATTTTTCTGTCTTGGATAAAACTATTGAATTGTTTATTTGGTTTAATCTTTACCAAGATTTCTTAAAATACATCTTATTACAATGAATTTCTGTGACAAAAACAGGAGCTTTTTACTGCAATAACCGGACTTAAAATTCCTGAGGACACAGCATGTAAATCCCACTGAGGAACTGAACCTGCAACCCTCCAGTCCAGAACTCAGTTGCATAAGGACAGTACCACCCTGCAGGCAACAATGAATGTTTAAAGATGCTTCCTTGCCTCTTCACAGGAAACGCTGTCTAGTTCCTCACACTGTTTAGCCTCCTCAGAGGTGTTTGACCGACCCACAGCTATTTATATTACAGCCAACTCAATCAAGTTTCAGGAAGCCAAGCTGCGCCGGGTATCTGGCTTCCACAGAAATTAGCTGCAAGACAGTGAAAATAGGATCTTTAAGTAACCCAAGATCTGTATTCTCACAGTCGACCTTGCGGGGCTTTAGATCTTTCAGCTTGTTCGTCTGTTCATTTCTTCCTTCCTTCCTTCCTTCTGTCTGCCCACTCCCGCCCACGTCGTTCCTCGGTACTCCTCCTCATCCTCCCTGGATCTTATGGCTTTATTTCCTGCCATTTTGTTATATGCCTGCATTATCCTTCATGTATTGCTGCAAGCACATGCTGTAGTCAAAGCTGTGCTTCCTGTGTCATCTTTTTTCCCCCGTTGCAAGCCGTTTTCTCTCAATGTTGCGCGTGTGGTTTAAACCGGATCAATTCCGCCTCAGAGTTTGGCCCTTTTTTTTTCTTTATTTATATATATATATTTTTTGCATACTTGAATCGATGATGTGAGTGTGCGGTAAACGCTGGGAGCCTTCCGGACACCTCATCCCAGAGGCTGTGTCCCACCACACAGACCCCCGCTCCCACGCGCTGACCCCGCTCCCTCTCCCGCTCCCTCTCCCTCTGACGCAACGCCGGCACGGAGCCAGAGATAAGGTGAAGAGTTTCTGTAGCAGCAGCAGAGCCTGCGCTCTCTCCCTCGAGCACAGAATCGCTCCTCTGTTTCAGGCACTGTGAGGTGAGCGCGTCGGTGTACGAGAAAATGCATTTACACGGATCGAAATCCGTCTCATGAGACAGAAGTCTGCCACAAGGTAGATATAACATGGACGGTGAAGTTTGTGGGTTCTCTTCATGAGGAAGACAGTGGCCTTCACATTACATTATTGTCATTTAGCAGATGCTTTTATCGTTTTAGACTTACATAGGTCACATTTTTACATGTCATTCATTTATACAACTGGATATTTACTGAGGCATTTCAGGTTCTGGGTACCTTGCCCAAGGGTACACCAGCAGCACCTCAGCTGGGAATTGAACCAGCAACCTTTTGGCTATGAGCCCTGCGCCTTACCACTACGCCAGGCTGCTCCCCCGTTGTATGTGTATGACTCCACATGATCATGTTCCCTGAGCCAGTCAGACATGTGTAAGCCCTCACCGAAGAGCACCATACCAGTACACTGTTGTAGGACGTTAGAACAGAGATAGGGGCAGTGGGTAGAAAGCATGACGTGTGACTGGGATAGTTACACATTGATTACAGGGTCCTTTGTGTTATTACAGATTCCTTTCAGTTAGCAGTTTGCCTATTACAAGTGCAGTGAGAATCAGGGAGAAACAAAAACTACATTAAAAAATCCGTCAGAAATCAAGCCAGGGTTAGCCTGTGTTAAAACTTGCACATTTGTTTTTTGCTTAGGTTCAGTTTTAAGAAACTAGTGAACAAAATATTTGCGAGTTAAAAATGTTAATTAAAAATAAAAGTGATAAAACTAATATTTTCACTGATTCATGGAGCTAAGTGCTTTGCGGTAGATTGTGTCTCCCTGAGTGGTGAGGTGAGGACAGAATATGATCACAGCACCATGAACAAGGAGTAAAATCTAGAAAGTCTACATATTAAATATTGTTTGCAGTAACCTCCATTAGAAGTAAATTCATACCTGACTCAGATATTTTACACAGTGTGCTGTAAAAGAAAGAGGGGGGTGTTCCACAGATCACAGCATTTTTTCAGAGGACTGCGGCTTCAAGCATTGTGGGAAACTTTCGATGCCGGTGGCCCTTTTTAATAAACAGCAGAAAAAACTGAAACAGAAACGCACCTCCAAAGTCACCAGACAGATAGGCAGGAATAAAAACTCAGCATAACAGAGAGATGTACAAGCACACCGGTTTTGCTCCCAGTCCATGTTGGATTTTATTGCACAGAGAGAACAGTGAACAAAACAAATCTTCATTCAACTATTCAGGTCTTCTGTGGGATGCCATCTTTAAAAGTGTCTGGACCATATGGACCATGGGGGGTCACATGATCCAGACTGCAAGTCTGGCCACACCCATAGCAGTTCTGATTGGCTCAATCACAGAGGGGGGGTGTTTTTACCCCAAAACACCGCACCCAGAACTACCATGCCTGCAAATAGTCCATTTCAAGTGCTGTAGAACAAGAATTGTTCTCTGGCTGGCAGTTTTCATAGTTGATTAAAAATATGCTAAATTAACGTACATTAAAATATATCATTCATCACCTTATCCAAAGTGCAAACATTTTTGTTTTTTTCTGTTGCCACGAAGTTTTTAGTTTTTAGGTGCTTTTCCCAAATGGAGTTTCCATAGAAAAATCACCCGCTTTCATATTAACCCTTTCACACACTTGCAGACCCTGCATGCATGCACACACTCATACACACGTACACAGGTACACACACACACACGTAATCAGTGCGAACCAGAACAGTGTAAAATACAGTGATGATAAGGAGTTTAAAAAAAAAAACACAACTAAAAAAACCTAAAAAAAAAAAAACATAACACGTAGTCACACGCATTACCTTGCCTCTCGTTACCATGTCAACCGCGTGGGAGACTGCCAGAGCGGTCTCTTTCGGAGCTAGCGGAATGCAACGTGACTGCGAATTCACGCAGACAGAGGCTGCCTGCTGGCTGCTCTCAGCTCTCTCCTTACACTCGTCTTTTCAGGTAGAGAGGCACGGGCAGAGAGAGGGAGCAGAAAGAAGGAGACGCGTACAGAAACACACCGTGTCAAAACGGGAGGAATCGTGACTGGCAGCTCGCACGGACATCGCATTTTTTTTGTTTTTTTTTTCCTTTCTTTCTCTCTTTCTTGGATCTGCTTATAGCTATTTTGGCATTCGAACATGGAACAGACATGATACATGGTACATGCTCTGCGGAAAACCCACTGTAACTCACCCAAGAGCAAAGGCAGTCTGAGAAAGAGCGTCGTAATTAAATTGAAAACTGTCTAAATACTGTAGTGTTTCCGTGTGGGCTGGCAGGAAGGGTGACTTCACAGAGATTCAGCTTTGCCGTGACCGATAGCTGACCCGCTAAGAGACCCGCACTCTTCCGTTATGTGACAGCAAGCCTGCTTGCAGTTTGGGCAGCCGTGACTTCCATTCTCACACATCTGCTCCGCCCCCCAACCCGTCCTAACACTGTCCTGGTGTTCAGAAGTTCAGTAGCGATAGTTAACAGGTAACAGGAAGGGTGTGGTGAATTTGAGACCACCCGTCATGACTCAATCATGGATGGGGGTGCAGGAGCATGGCAGAGACTGACAGAGATTCGCAGCAACTGGGGGGGGAGGGGGGGTTGCTGTAGGGGAAAGGACTCCCAGCCCCCCCCCCCCCCATTGCCCCCATGTTATATTAGCCCTCTGAATCAGGGTCTGGTGGACCCTTTTTCGTTCCTAGTTAAGCTCCCACCTCACATCCCCTGACACCCCCTGAGACTTTCAAGGGAAATTTGGAGAAACAGAACACTGCCATGATGTCAAAGCCAGTGTGGGGGGGGGAGGGGGGGGGTAGGGGGTGGGGGAGTCACTCCAAACACACAGAGCTGATGTCAGGTTAGACCCTGTCCCCCTCACACACACACGCGTGCACACACACACACACACACACACACACACACACACACACACACACACACACACACACACACAGAACGAGGAGAAGCTTCACACAGCTCACTCTGAGGACAGGACGTAGGGTGGTCATGGGGGAGGGGGGGTGTCCCCCAGGCTCCAACACCAGCAGGAGGGGGGGGGGGGGGGCCGCTGCCAGGGGCGTCGACCCTACGACAGCTGCTGGCGCGAGAGGCGGAGTCCGGCCCGGGCGCGGCCCTGGGCGCCGGCGGGCCGTGGGGTAAGAGAGGGGGCGGGGGCATCTCGCAGGGCTCCCCCGGGCAGGCGGTGCCGGGCCAGGGCAGGGCGCAGGGGCGGGGGGGCACGCATGGGGTAGGTCCGGCGGTACCGCAGGGATTGGGAGCGCAGCAGCCGGCGGGAGTATTGCACCTCGGGCATGATGAGCTTCAGGCAGGCGTCCTGGGACAGGCCCCCCCCGCTGCCGCCCCCCCCGCCACCGCGGGACCCATTGGGCGGCAGGTCGTACCCCACAATGTCCACCTGGGCGCTGGGCTGCCAGGGCCGCAGCTCCTTGTTCCTGATCTGGGCGGCGGGGCGGAGCTGAGGGAGGCGGCCGCCGAAACAGCCCCTCACCAGCCTGTCCCGGGCCCGGCGGAGGAGACGCACCTCCCGGGCAACGCAGGCCGGCCCCAGCGCCCCCAGCTGCCGCCACAGCGAGGAATTGAAGTGGTCGTAGAGCCGGGCGTCCAGCGCATTCCAGGCACGGATGCGGGCGGGCGTGCCGGCGGCGAGGCTGCGGCGGGAGCCGGGCGTGCGCATGTTCAGCTTGACGTACAGCACGTCCTCCAGGTCCCAGGACAGCAGACGGCGCAGCAGCACCAGCGACTCGTCAAAGTGCTCGGCGATCATCACCAGCGAGAAGACCCGCTCCACCTCCGCGATGAACGCCTCCGCGTAGGCCGTGTCGCTCGGCGCCCGGTCCTTGTCCCCGCCCAGGTCGAAGGTCAGCGTGTTGCGGGCGTACATGGAGTCCTTCTCCTCGGGACGGTAGTAGCGGCGGGGGGCGGCCAGGAAGGCCTCCAGCGAGCCGTTGGGGACGCGCTTGAAGCTCAGGCAGTACTGGTTGTAGTAGCTGAAGAGGGACTCGAACATGGCGGCGGGCTCACGCAGGATGGTGACGTACAGGGTGTCGGGCGGGAGGACGCGGCGCAGCTCCGTCAGGTTGAAGCGCATGTGGCTGGAGATGATGCGGGCGGGGAGGGTGTGGGGGTGCACAAAGCGCCCGCTGAAGGGCCGCGGGTAGCAGAACTGGTGGTCGCAGGCCTGCACCGGCAGCGCCACCGTCAGGTTGTTGCGCTCGGCGAAGCGGAAGAGGATGTTCTGCACCGTGGTGCTGGCTGTCTTGTGCGTCTTCAGGAAGCCGATGCTCGTGTGCTTGGGCTTCAGCCCTGAGGAAGGGTGGGGCCGCAAGGAGGGGCAGCCCAGGAAGGCCTTTAGAGTCCTGCAGCAGAGACAGAGAGGGGGAGGGGGGGGGAGTCAGATTGAGGGGAAGAGAGAGATGGTTAGGGAGAGAAATAGAGGGGAAAAGAAGGAGGGAGAGGAGAGAAAAGGATAGAGAGGGAAAAAGTAGAGAGAGTGGGGGGAGGAAGAAGGGAAGAGCAGGATGGTGAGGGAGAAAGGAAGATAGAGGGGGAGGAAGGAAGACAGATTGAGAGGAAGAGAAAGGGAAGAGAGGAGGGGAGAAGGGAAGAGAGGGATAGAGAGGCAGGGAGAAAAAGATAGAGAGGGAAAAATAAGAGAGAGAGAGGAAGGGGGAGAGAGGGGAAGGGGGGAATGGAGGAAGAGAGATGGGGGATAGAGAAAGGGAAGGAGAGAAAGGGGGACAAAAGGATTGAAAGAGAGAGAAAGGGAGAAAGAAAGAGAAGAGGAGAAAGAAAAGGCAGGCAGACAAAAAAAGAAAAGATGGAGACAGTGAGAAGAGGAAAGGAGGAGAGAGACAAGTTCTTTTTTCTAAAGTCACAGGATTTGAGTCCACCTGGTGTGTACAGTGCATGATGCAGCACAGTGCCTTCACACTTAAAAGTTCAAAAATTCATCAGTTTTTCTCACATTGTTTTGTTTTTTTGCCAGTTTATCTCACTTTCTATATTTGCAAAACGCAAACACCATTCTGAACAGCCAATCGGGGTTTGAAAAAAAAATGTAGCCTGACTGCAAAATCTATTTGATTGGCTGGGTGGGTCTGTCAAGCAATTTGTTAAATGGTTATCTGCCTCACAAAATGGTTCATATTTTTCTTTTTATCCCCTAGTGATTTCAGCCATGATTTAATCCCTGAATGTCGACTGGCAAATTAAACCTGCACCTTATTCACAGGACATTTTAATGAAATGTTAAGACCCCCCCGGGGGCGGCGGGGGGGGGGGGGGGGGGGGTTCATGGCAGTGGCCTAAGAGGATCTTACCAGCTGAAGTGCCCACCGCGATGAAGCAGGAGGCTCACACTGCTGATCAACAGCAGGACCAGGAAGAACTTCTTTTGGGACATCTTTCTAACTGCCCGACTAAAAAAAAAAAAAAAAACAGAGACACAGACAGAAGGATGGAGACAGAGGGATTAATAAAAGAAGAAGGGAAATCAGGCAGAGCTTCTTTTGGGACATCTTTCTAACTGCCTGACTAAAAAAAAAACACAGAGAGAGGGATGGGGCCAAAGGGATTAAGTGCAAGAGGAGGGGAGACAAGAAGGGACTTCATTTAGGACATCTCTCTACAGAAACACAGAGCTGGAGATGGAGACAGCGGGATTATGTGAGAGAAGAAGGGAAATCAGGAGGAACTTCTTCTGGGACATCTCTTACCTGCCTAAAACAGAAACACGGAGAGATGGATAGAGTCAGAGGAATTAAGTGAGAGAGGATGGAGACCTCTTTCTGTCTGCCTAAAATGGACAGAAATAACTGATTGCACAACTCAACCAGACTCTGAAGGAAAGCTCCAAAAACTCAAACCTAGAAAAGCAAGTGACCCTGACATCGTCAGAGCAGAAATGCTTACAGTCACTTTGCACTGCTGGAGCCTTTTCTTAAATTATTCAATCTGGCACTACAGAGAGGCCAGTTTCCTGACATCTGGAACCAAGGGCTTACATCCATCATCTGTGTGAGCAGTAATCTTGGGAGGGTTTTTCTGTAGTATTCCACAAGCTCAAACACAAATGTTACCAAACAGACATTACCAAACAGACCTGCATAAGAATCAGACTGCGTGCGTGCGTGTGTGTGTCTGTGTGTGTGTGTGTGTGTGTGTGTGTGTGCGTGTGTGTGTTTGTGTGTGCGTCCGTGCGTGCATGTGTGTGTGTGTGTGTGTGTGTGTGTGTGTGTGTGTGTGTATGTGTGCGTGCATGTGTGTGTGTGTGTGTGTGTCTGTGTGTGTGTGTGTGTGTGTGTGTGTGTGTGTGCGTGTGTGTGTTGGAGGTTTGGTTAATGAAACAGACAGCTTGTCCCTGATTTAATTTGTGTTGCAGCGTGTAACTGCTGGAGATACAGAAAACTTGCACGCACCTCAGTACTGTCTCTACTCCGTCCAGATGTCAGCCACAATCCTTAAAGAGGAAATCTGCACCACCCCGACCTACCCTTCTCTGCTGGTAAACCAACAAACAATCCATCTACAGGATGAGGTCATCTTACATACACCACCACTAGCCTCTTAATTAATGTAAATTCAATGTAAACAGTGTTCTTATAATTTATCGCAACCAAATGAAATTACTGATAATAATTCATAATGTGAGTGTGCTGTAAAACATACTATTAATACAGTACGCACTAAAAATACAGTACAGCAAATGATCATAACATGTAAATATGGAGGCATATGCTGGCATTTACTGCTGTTACGTTATGCTTAATTTATCAGTCAATGTAATATTAACACAGAGCAGTACTGATGAATCCAGGACTTCAGTTCCCCAGAAGTCAGTCCCCCCTTTTGAGACAGAAACTCCTTTCTAAAATGCTGCCCAAGGCCATCCAGGAAACAGAATTGTACCACACATTATACAGTTAAGGCTCCCTTTGCATGCGGACATCAACCGGATCAGACAAGAACCTCGACTTTAGGACTTAATTAATAAAAGGGGTGGATTAGAACACTGTGTGACAACTACAGGCTGTCTGTGTGGGGAGAGACGGAGAAAGCAGACGAGCTCTTTTATCTTATCTGACAGACACGCTGATCTACCATCAATGCAGCAGCACGGCATAGCGGTAAAGAGCAGGGCTTATAACCGAGAGATCACTGGTTCGAATCCCCTCTGGTGTTTTCACCCTTGGGAAAGGTACTTAACCTGCGATTACCTCAGTAGATATCCAGATGTTTAAATGGATTTAAATTCTAAGTTGCTCTGGATAAGAGTGTCGACTAAGTAGCAATAATAACAATCTCGCTTCCGGACAGTTTGTAGGATGGATGTTAATGACCTGTGGGCATGCAGGCTGAGAGAGACCCACTGCACATCGGATTACTTAATTCTGGCTACATTATGCCGTCCTGTTTAGGACTAACTGTTTGCAATGGAAACCTCCCCACCTCCTGCCCTTATCCCCACCCCCTACCCAAACATTCCCATTGGGAACAGCCCAATATCGCTCCTGAGTATAGATGAAAAACAAAAAACCGACCGAACAGCAGCTCTTTTTTTTTTTTTTTTTTTTTTTTTTGAGCTGTAACCCGAGTTCTGGTTTTCAACACCAAACACGGCGCACAGAGGATCCGGTGTCGCCGAGAGTTAATAAGAAAGGGATTAAAGTGGCTTTCTGTCAGTGAAACCCTCTCCTGCCCTGGACCCTGGATATGCGAGAAAGGGCCCCTCTTTAATTAAAATGGCCAGGTTGGATTTCCAGCGATCCACGTGACAACATGATGGCAGAGGAGGCTGAAACACGAGCTGCACCCAGCTATGATTTAGCATAGGGGTCTGCCTAATCTGTCAGTGTGTGGTTACATACACACTCACACACCCACACACAGGCATACACATGCACATGCACACGTACACACGAGCGTGTGTGTGTGTGTGCGCGCATTTGAGTGTATGAGTGCATGTGAGTGTATGAGTGTGTGTGTGTGTTTGTGTGCATATGAGCGCATGAGTGCGTGTGTGTGTGCGTGTGTGTGTGTGTATGTGTGAGAGAGAGAGAGTGCGTGTGTGTGTGTGTTTGTGTGCATATGAGTGTATGAGTGTGTGTGTGTATGTGTGTGTATGTGTGAGAGAGAGAGAGAGAGAGAGAGTGCGTGTGTGTGTGCACATGCATGCACGTGTGTAAGTGTGTGCCTTTGTGTGTGTGTGTATCTACGTGTGCATGTCCGTGACTGTGGGTTATCCACTCTGTTGCACTCTGCTTAAGCGGCGCTCTCGTGGGCTAGCATGCAATGTTATGAGTGCAGTGTTTAGTTTCAGAGCTCAAGCAATGAAGGAATTCAATCTCTCCCCCTCTTCTGGACCCTGCCTATGTCACCAGCCTCTTTTATTCAGCTCAGCAAGCCACATTTAACGCAAGAGTCTAACTCACTGGTCCATAAATTCAGCTGGGAATTCTTTAAAAAAAAAAAAAAACCCTCAAACTTCCCCCGGTGGCTACTGATGCTTGTGCCCTTCTAATTATTGCAGTGTTTAAGAATCTGCAGCTGATTTACGGTCCAGTAAGTTAATGCCTCATCTTAAACTTCATGCCTTTCACTTATAGCAGCCATAGGTCTAAAGCATTTCTTCTCATCCCATTTAACAATGTGGAGGAGCACACACAAGCTTATCTGTAACTTAAGACAAAGATGTTTCTGTTGCCTCGCCATACAAAGTTGTTTATCTGCTAATTCTAAAGGAATCGATTTTCCTTCCTCTGATCAACTATCTGACTGTTGGACGCTATGGGAATTAGGTCACATGAGGTAAAGCCCCTGGGCCTCCCGATGCTTAGGAAGGAGCAAAAAAATAACTAGTATTTCATAACAGACTGCAATTAAGATTAGAGACAGCAGCATATTTCAGCGCAAACAAATCTTTGACATTATCTGACGTTAACAAGGTCTATGATTAATGCTGCAATTAATTACAGCTTATGAGGTGCGCAAGTTATCATATTTATCATATTTCCAGTTTCCTCTTTCTGCCCACTAGTACCGGAATATAAAAACTGTGACTGGTTGAGTGTCAAATTTCAGTTCCCTTGAGATATAATGAAAATATGGGTTATCAGGTTTGCAAGGACTCCTTAAAATAATCTCCATTGATGAAAAGAGATGAGTTGTTCCATTTTTCCATGTTAATTCCTGCGGGAGAGGTAAAAATCTCCCGAATCTTCCCCAGCACCCTATTTGTGAAACCCTCCCAGGATACAGAGTAGTTAGTGGCACATTTTTGCAAGACGTAAAAAAAAAAAAAAAAAAAGAACTTAATGGTTGAAGGTTAATGGTTAATGGTTAAAGCTGCATGTTTTTTGTCTTTTCCACAACAACTGACACACAACTCTGACATCAATTAACAGTGCCGATTACACCATAGCGGTAGCCGAACCCATGGGAAACACAACGTCATTATGTGTGTTGAAAACAGATGAGAACTTGAAAACAAGTTATGTTTGAAGACAAGAAGGTGAAAAGTTATAGGTCAAAAGATCATATTTGCTGTGTGCAAGTATGAGTCAGTTATATTCTTGTGTTTTATGTTTGAAAGCGAGGCCTTCGTACAGTACGCATAACATGCACGTAAGCATGGCGTTGCTGCTTTATAAAGCATTCATAAATAATCCCACTGCTTTATGCTGGCTGATACAGTGTTTTAGCATGTTTTGAAACCATGCACTTGAAAGTATGTAATATATCACTCTATGCCAGCTGTCATGCAGTGTGGTGTAGTGGTAAGAAGCAGGGCTTGTAACTGAAAGGTTTGATTCCCCACTGGGACACTGCTGTTGTAGCCCTTGGGCAAGGTACTGAACCCAGAATTGCCTTAGTATATAGATCCAGATGGATAAATGGATAAAACTGTAACCTACATAAGTCTGTCTGGATAACAGCATCTAAGTGACAATAATGTAATGTCATGAAGCACAATATTCACTTCCAACTCATATGAAGTGGTAACACCATGCTCATGAAGGTATAATATCTGCTTTATGAAAGTCTTATGAAGTTAATCCAAATATCAAGACTAAGCCTCTGTATTTTGCATGTATAGTATAGTGTTCAGCAACACACCCACCTGGCCTGGGGGTGGTAGTATAGCATAGTGGTTATAGCAGGACTAGTACCCAAAAGGTTGCCGGTTCGATTCCTCACCGGGGCACTGCTGCTGCGCCCTTGGGCGAGGTACATAACCCACAATTGCCTCAGTAAATATCCAGCTGTATAACTGGATAACATTTTGAAAGAAGTGGATAAGAGCGTCTGCTAAATGCCAATAATGTAAAAATAATCCTTGACGAACAGTTTAAATGTGAGTGATGAATCACAGCAAAGAGGCAGGGATGTGGGAGATCAGACAGCAGGCACAGAAACACTCCTAATGCGGAGCATAATGTCCTCATGACCCACTGTACCCCCTGCCAGCCCTGGCACAGATGTTTCTGGGAAAAAACCCTCCATCTCTCCCTCGATTCAGTACGTGACCCGGTACAGAGATCTGCAGATCCAGAGGCCCTGAGAGTCACAGAGTGGTTGAGGTGAGGGTCACCTTCTCTGCGCTCCCCCCCGTCCCTCCACCCACCCCACTGGCCCCCGGCAGCAACCCTCATCACCATCTGGGAAGATTCCTTCCTGCCCCTTGGGGAGGGGGGGGGGGGGGGGGGGGATTGGAGGTCACTGGGCAGCAGTAGTGTACAGGCGTGTGACCCCAGCAGCACTGTGCTGGAGCTGGAGGACGACCCCCCCCCCCCTCCATGGACGGCCACGCCCGGCTCGGGCAGCGTGAACTCCAGCGGTATCGGGTAGGTCATGTGCGCTACACCCTGTATCCACACAAACACGCACACACGTCACACACACGCAGACACGCACCCACCCACGGTCAAATATGCACACATAATCATGCATACACGCTCTTAAACACATACAAAACACTCACACACACATACACATACACACCCATACATACATACATACATACAGAAATACTTACACACACTTCATGCTATACTCTTGGCCGTTTACATAACACTGAACACGCAACTCTGATGTTAAATACGTACTAGGCTTCAATTATTAACTGTTTGCATGGCAAATTCCTTTATTCAGCATGACTTACATAACTTCCCTACCATCCATTAAGACAGCTGGATATTTACTAAAAACACTTTACTTAAAGCCTGTGCATTGTCACAGCGGTGCCCCCCCCCTCCCTGATTATACAGTGGATCCCTTAAAAGCAACAGCACATCGCTCCACCAGCCACACTTCCACATCAATCACCAGCGCAAATTACACAGCACCCAAACGCAGGGGAAAACATGCCAGTTTGCTTTGCCTCAAAAGCAGTTGTTATGTGTGTTAAGGCGCTGCCTACTGTGGAGAAAAAGGTGCTGTTTTTACCTGGACGCTGTGTCTGAAGGCCGGAGAACCGCAGCCTCCTCAAAGGCTCCTCCACGGGCCAGGAGTTTTCGGGATGGGGCCGGAGCCAGCCCCGAGGTGGAGGTGACCACCAGCGGCCCCAGGCACGGGGACAAAGCATGGGACTCTAACTGAACTGAATTCCACACCAGCGGAAACGAAAAGATCTACGAGTCACACTGTAATCTTTAACACGCTGTGATTCTCCTCAGATAACGGCTTCTCCCAAGTAAATAAATGGTGTGTCTATGTGTGTGTGTATGTATGTGTTAGCGTGTGTGTGTGAGTGAGTACATGCCTATGTGTGTGTGTGTGTGTGTGTGTGTGTGTATGATCTTATCTGCATTATTACTGAACTCAGGTTGCAGCGAGAGTTTACCGCCTTGGCAGGGAGCCCATTTAACCCCCTGGTCCCACATTGTTTGAGGTCACAACCTGGGTGGCCCTGCACACGTGCCAGACAGAGACACTTGCTCCCCCTGCTGGACAGAGAGCAGAGAACAGAGAGCTCCCTTGTCTTTTCAACAAGCATCTGAGGGGCCCTGGAGTAGCAGTGTGACCTGGTGTCCTGGCCTGGAAAGAGGGGCATGCGGGTCCAAATCCCACAGAAGACACCGCTGAACACCTACCCCAACTACTCCTGCAAAAGCCGATAAATGGCTGACGCGTGCTTACAGTGTGCAAATGCAGTTGTGGAATATTGCCCTGGATGCAGGCTTCTGCAAAAGAAAGGAATATTGTGTCTTCCTTTACGCCGCAGTCTTAACCAGGACTGAAGAGACAAGGTTTATGTACCATTTCTGTACAATTAGGGGTAAAAGCATGGCTTCCAGTAGCTTCTAATGGGGAGAGAGTGACAGACAGAGAGAGAGGTTCACACAGAAGCAACTGTGCTTCCCAACTACCCATTGCATTCTTTACCATCTTATCCAGAACAGCTTACATAGTTTACAATTTACCCATTTTACGGCTGGATACTTGCTGAGGCAGTTCCAGGTTAAGTACCTTGCCTAAGGGTACAACAGCAGTGCATCAGCTGGAGAATCAAACCAGCGACCTTTTGGTTATGAGCCCTGCTGCTTACCACTACACCACACCGATGCCCTTCCCGCTACCCCACGACCGCAGAGCTGAGCTCTGTCACCAGTGCCCGTACGGCACTCTGCGGTTTAAGCTGAGCCGACGGAGCTCCTGCCCTTCGCAGACGCGGCACAGACGGGAGAGAAGGTTCCGGCGAGGTTGCGGCTGCAACGCCCCGAGAGCACGGCTCGTTTTAAGAGAGATTAATCAGCCGTCGCTCCCGGGAGGGACAAGCCGAGGCTGCGTCTGCGGGAAAAGGAAAATCATTTGTTCCGCTGTCAGGAGGAGCCCGCTGGGGCCCAGGGGAAAAGTGCACGCTGCTTAGCAATGGGGCCATTGTCAACCTGTGGCATCCAGTTTGATAATAACACGTATCGTGACAAAATCTCGTCAGCCAATTTTAGGCTTTTTTTGTCGTTTTAAACAGAATGTTATTTCCACTCTGGCCGATAGGAATAGTTCAACAGCCGCCTGACGGAACTGCGTTACCGCATCGGTATCAGTGGCCTCTCCTTCTTGTTCCTACAATCTCACATCTTTTGACAGCCGCGGGGTTTATCACAAAACTAACACTGCTGAGAGCCAGTAGCCAAAAGAATGCATCCGCATTCTGCTGGGTGCATTTTGGTGATGGTGAAATCCCTGCTCAAAATATGACCAAATTAAAATACCTCCAAGTCTTTAATATTTCATTCTGGAGTCTTGAGAGGGCCCCTGTGACTGTGGTTCAAATCATGAGCCCGCAACACCTGCTGCCTGGTGATGGAAACTGATAGCAATCGGCACATTAAAAATGTACAGGCAGCCAGATCTGAGGCTTTTTACAGGAATCTGGGACGGCCAAATGAATCCAGGTCTTTGGGACACTGGGTGCCGTGCGTCTACACTCGAGCGTTCACGCCAAGGGCACCTCGCTGGACTGACGCCAACCTGCCCGACCCAGCTGCAGCGACGCGGACGCCAGCCCCTCGGGGAACCAGCGTGCGCGGGCCGCGGCGCTAACGGCTGGAACGTTCCAGAACACTTGGCGTACATTTTTCAGAGAGACGTTTGATCTGTCGCTGTCTGAAAGCGCCGCAGGGCATTTTTTCCTACGCAGAGGGGATGAGTGGAGAACACGGTGCGTAGCTAATGCTAAAAAGCGCCGTCTCCTGAGAGCGTTCCACAGAGCGCTCCTCGGGGTTGGGGTTTGGCCGTAATCGTTCAGCTACCTCTCGCTTAAGGGCGCGCGGCGTACTTTGACTGTTCCTATTGTTGAACGCACCTCTGTGACCCTTTTTTGATGTTTTATCCTACACCTCAGTACAGACCTAGAGTGAAATGTTACACAATGATCTTTATTTTTATTTTATCAAACCTTTGTTTTACCCAAAAGGGTACAGAATCTCTTTTGCAAGGGAGACCTGGCCAAGAGGCAGCTCAATTAAAAGCATGTACAACACAAAAAGAGGAAAAATATCAAATCAAATAAAACACAAAGTGGAAACAAACTTGGTTTAACAACACATGTAAAATTATCACATTTTTTGGCCTGAAGCAAGAACAGCTTTCAGAGGAAATGTCTGTTAACTTCTTCTTAAAATCTGCCAATGAAATGCTAATTTATGTTAGCATATTTGGAATTAAGACGAATTGAGCTCTCAGGCTTTAGGACTAATAAAGATGAATGAATAAATGAACCATTAAATACTGCCGTGGCGATGTATTGGTCCCAGTCTCTAGAAGCTGACCAGCTGTTGCAGCTGTGGGGAAGGACACTGGGTAACATAGTCATTTGATCCACGCCATACCAAGCCAAAGCAGAACAAACCTTTCAGAAAAAACCACCTTTCAGAAAATAAAAGCAATTTACGGAAACGGAAATAAAGGTTTACTGCTTGAAAGGAAATATCTCCCTGTGAGTAAAGTAATTAATCCATCATCATGTATATTTCTCCACCTGTACCAAAGAAAATATGTTGATGAGAATATATTTAAAGGCAGAGAATTTTCAGATTATTAGTGTATTAAAATACATAATATGAAAGATGGCTACTTTCTAAGTTAGTACCTTCCTAAAATCAGCTGTGCTGACTGCCACACACTCCACAGAGCAGAGAAAACTGAACCTGCAGTAACTCTTGGATGAGCACCCAGCTCAATCAACTGCTTGTGAAGTGCATCTGATTCCTTTCCACTTATAATCATGATGCAAAGAGTGGAGTGGTGAGCAACGTCGTCTGTTGCATAATTATAAGAGTTTTTATGTTTGCTTGGGTGGTTAGTTATTCAGTTTACGGGGATTTCCATCAAACACACTCTCTGTAAATATGGATATATTCAAATATGGAGCTCATTAGGCAGAGAGCTGTATCATGCGGGCTAGTTTTCCCCAATGATTTCTGCTGAAATATTTTTTACCTCAGAAAATTGCTACACTGCACTATGGCCCCATTTGAGTTGATGGACATTTACAGTCTACAGAGGGGTCAGCACAATCAAAGTGCAGAGCAGTTTGAATTTAATAATAATTGAATAATTGAATAATTAAGTCAGGGACACTTTAAAGTCACCAAACACAAAGTGTTGCCCCCCCCACCCCCCTTCCCGCCCCGCCCCCCAACGCTAAAGTGATTTATTTAGTCATCGAAGTTTCATCCATATAAATGTTTTGGGGATAAAAGTAATCAAGCTGAAAAAAAACAAACATCCATTAATCTGCATGTGGTTTACTGGATTAGCATTGCTTACCAGGGGCTGTGCTATTAGCAGCCCGTAGCGCCTGTCACTTCCCCCTACAGCATGCATCCTTTCTCAGCGTCGGGGGGGTCAAACCTTCAGCTAGGGTCACACAGAGATGTTTGTTAACATGGCCATTTAATCTCTTTGACTTCTCAGCTGCTGCGGCAGCTGGCCGCAAATATTGAACCACTGAAACTCCTCAAAGGGCCTCCTCCTGTCCTGGCGATATTTTCCACGCTAATGTGGCCATGCAGAGTACTGCTTACGGCCCCCGTGCAGAGAGAGGTGAGGGGTCAAACCCCAGACGGGAGCGCTGCTGTATCCTTTAACGGGGTACTTAACCTAACCCACACACCACTGTGTGAACAGGTGATGTGTACAAAGACTGTGCAAGTCTCTCCTGTGAAAGTAAAATAAATAATGTAATGTAGTGTAACGGAGCTTAATTGAGAAACACTGTTATTGGGGGGGGGGGGGGGGGGGGGGGGTAGTTGGCTGCACAGCTAAGACAGCCATCTTCTCTCTACATCTGGAGAGCTCCATCCTCTTCTCTTTCCTTCCTTTTAAACTCCTTTTTAAACTCTTTCTCTTCAGCCCCCCCCCCCCCCCCCCATTGAGAATGTAAATGAAATCATCTTCAGCTTCATCGCTGAAATGAGCACGCCACAGTTCTTCCACTGTACGCTTCAAACTGTAAGTGCTGAGATAATGCTAACAAACACTGTAACTCTGAGAAATACTCCAACTGCACTTACGGTGTAACTGAATAGGCAGGTTACCTACCAAAAATACAGTATTGCCTACTATTTAGTTAAAATACAAACACTGGCCAATAAAAAGGGGGGGGGACACATTTTTAGGTGGTGGAGAGTGTGTGCAAGGTGCAGGAGGGAAGGGAAAAATCAAATGTGTTTTAGTAAGTTCCTCATTTTACAAGGAGAAATGATGAATACTTCCAGTTACACATTGGGTAAACACTTTTGCATGTGTATACCGATGCGAGCATACGTAAGTTGAAAAATATTGCGGGATGGTCTGTATGTGTGCTATAAGTGAAATATAGAAAAATAACTGATTAAAGCACACATTGTTCGAACCCCAACACACACACACACACACACACACACACAAAGCCAAACAAAACTTAACCAAACTAACGAGTAATTACCGAGATGCGACATAACACCATGACCTTTCTGGGGACCTTAGTAAGTGCTCTAGTCAACAAATTAATTTGGTTATATAACGTTTGTTTATTGTTATCATGGTACAAGAAGAATCGTAGGGGGGGGGGGGGGGGGATACGCGATGTTGCTACTATTTAACGTGCCTCATTCTACATACCGGGTTTTTTTAGATCCCCTCCTTAATGTCCTGTTTTCTTTTTGTGTAATTAATGGACTGTTAGGTCAGCCTTCCGGTGTTACGAAGTCCTGAAGAAAATTAAAGTCCTCTTACTGCAGGTCTGAACGAGAGTATGGACTGATGTGAACCCAGATGAAATATGTGAATAAAAAAATACGCATAGTGGGCAAGAAGCCTAATTCTATTCTATTCTAAACTCTCTGCTACCCCGGCACATAGGCTAGCTAAATATCAGAATAATTATTAGAAGAACTTCCCAGTCAAGCCATGAACACGGCATTTCGAAGGGATGAAATAGGTTGACAGATGGTTTTATTGGCAGTAAATAAAAAAAAAACGCAGTCTTTTTTGTTTGTTCTCGATATATGTATTTTACTCAATAAACGACGCCAAAACAGACACGGTACTGTACCGGTTACATTTTAATACCGGAGGTGTTATGACGATGGGTACCAGAATGAAATTGCAACATAAACGTGCGCCCGCGGCATGCCAGCATATTGCAATGGCCAAATCTATGTCCTAGATAAAATCACGCAGCATCTCTGATGTAGTTAGCCAGTGAAGTTGCGATGGAGGGAAAGAGCATATGATATTAACAACATTTCTTACCTTTCGTCACCTCACGACTCAGAAGGAGAGGGTGCTTTGGCTGTTCCTCTTTATGGCTACTGACTCCGTTCACCGGTTTCACGCAGTGGGGGGACTCTCGTCCTCCCGGTAAATTATTGATTCAAAAATAAGGCAGAATATTCACAGAAAATGGCAGGAGCGCGAGAATGCATCGTTTATGGGAAGCAATCATCTTCGTCTTCGCTTCGTCCCACCACTGTCGCAGTCGCGAGATCGGAGCTGTCATCATCATCATCGCGATGAGACACCTCGTGCGCAAGCGAGTCGGTCAAGTCGCTCCGAACCGCTTTTCTTCAAATCGTCAATGCTCTCGGGAACGCGCTCGCGTGCGCGCACACAAACAGGCACACACACGTACACACACACACACACAAATGGCATGCGCGCTCACACATGCACATCTTCATAGACACACATGAAGCAGATGAGACACAATCGCTCTGCCTGAGACGTGACGTTATAAAATAGTGTGAGACGTTATTTTCAACATATTGTGTATTTTACTGCCCATGAATTGTGGATTATGTAGACGCTAGCGTCGTGTTGCAGCAGCAGCAGCGAACCTAAGGGCATTTGAAGACGTGTACCGTGTCACCTTGGTTTGATTAATGAAACAGCTGTCTTTATATTATCTCCTTCTCGTACATAGCTGTCATCGAGACGGAGTGTTTCGGCAAATAATATCATTTCCAATTCTGTCGTATATCATAAAGCCAGTCACATTTTCACATCTACTGGGGCAATCGGGCCTAGGCCGGTACGCCCCCAAGTCCCAATCACATTGCAGCGAATGACGTACGTCAGACAAAGTTAACGTTATGAAGCACGATCACATCTACAGTAACTACCAAACCTGCCATCAAAACGCAAAGACCCTTCAAGGTAAAATGTTTTACAGTATTTTGTTTCAATGTAAAACTTGAGACTTAAGAGTCTGAAAAAAAGAAAGACTATTAACAATTACAGGCATACATGGGGTTTGTGTATAGGGTCTAGGGAAGGTGTCAATAAACTTGTATGTATAGTGCATGCATGGTGTTGTTGCAAGATTGCTGATACAAATATGTTTAATACAAAAATATGGTTTATTCGGCATGTGCAACTTACATGATACTTTTCAACCTGTTTATTTGTATTCTGCATATGCCACCATTAAGGAATATTTGTCTGTAGACATCTGCAGAAGCCCATTTCCTGAGGAAATTATAAAGCTTCTACCTTGCACGTGGATTCATAGTAAGTCAGAACGCTACGGCTGAGGACACAAACTTTAAATCCAATTATTTGAACCCACAAACGGGATTAATCCAATGCCGTGGATTTTTCTGCCTCACTCATGGACAATCAACTACAAAACTCCAGGCTTAGAGAGACAACAGGGCTATCAAATCAGGCACAGATCAGTCCATAATCAATGGAGCAATTATCTCAAATGGTTTACAGATCCTGGAGGTCTTAGTTTCCCCCTCAGCAGTCTGTTAAACAACTGCAGGTCGAACTCTGCTAGTGCGGTTATTTCATTATTTATTCATATGGCAGACGTTCTTATCCACAGTGTCTCTAAAACCCACCATAGCTCAAGATGTCTCTCACTAGCGTGTCTCTGGTTGTAAAATTGATCCCTGTGTGGATCTGACCTGTATAGCTGTGTACCACTTCGGTCACCATCCCAAATCCCTGCTGCACAGGGTACCTCCTCAAAAGCCACTGCAGCGGACTGGTGGCTCCTCTTACTTTGTCTCACAGGTGAGGGCTGTACACTTTTCCTATCCCACACCTCGTGTTTGATTAAGACAAACCCCCTTCTTCTCCAGCTGGGTCTGACATCACTGTTGCCTCCCCACATGTGTGTCAGTCAGTGTATTTGCAGGTTTGTGTCTGAAACCCAGCACCCCCTGGAATGGATGTCTATGGCCTGCTGAGCACAGCTCAGAGGCAGTTTGAACTGAACAGTGAAAAAACACCCCATGGCAACACGCAGAATGAATGTACTGTCAGGTCTCACGTACTTTGAGACAGTCAGTCGGACGCAGGAAACATCCTACGCACAAAGTGGGTGAAATGTCAATGGTAGATTTCACATTGTTTCTTAAAAAAACAATTTAACCCATTAATAACCCTAAAGGAGGGGAAGGTTGGCCGCATATCTGTCACTGCAGAACCCTCTCCTCTGTCTTCAATCTCCTGGAGTGGGGCGCGAACGTGGACACCTTTGTTGTGGAATGTTCAGAACACTGGGCCAAAAGATGCAGGGCGTGTGACTGTTCATTCATGGTCACTGCATCTAACAGTGACATCGTATACCCGTAAGCTCTGTGTCCGGAGCAGAACAGAACCACAGAGAAGGCAGCTTACTGTGAACCCCCAGTGAGAGCCACTACGAACCGCGGTACCGCTGAGCTCCACAGATCAAAGGTCAAAGGTAACCAACGAGATCTTCCCACCTCTGACACCAGCCCCTCCCCCTCTCCTCTAGGGTTTCCTTAAAGAGCTCCCAGGAGTTGCTGTCAGCTGTCATCGTATACAATTGGCTCCTTCGACACTGCACACTGACTCCCTCAATTGAAAGGGAAGGATTCATAGATTCTGCTTCTAATTCACTGCCCCCCCCCCCCCCCCCCCCACACACACACACACACACACACACATACCTGACCCTCATGCTGTAACCCAAATGGCCTTCTAAACTCGGTCATGACCAGCTTAGGGCTGCTGTCACAGGCTGGCAGTAATCCTACCCCAGGTTGAGAAGATCTGGTCCATATATTCATGAGCAAGGGTCCATATGGGGGATGCAATATGATTATTAATATTAATAACCAGAAAAAAATAATCTCCATTATGAGACTGGGCACCATCCAGTCTCTGTATGGTGGGCATCTGCCTGAGATCACAAACTGCTGCTCTGTAGCAGAATGAGAACAAACCTCTTTTATGCTGAATAATGAAGTACAATGTCTATGTAGATTATATCAGAATGTTTTTATTTCAGAGTAGATTAATCACAGGCTTGCTTTGATAATATAAAAAGCACACATCTAGCAAAATATAACTAATCCAAAAAACTGATGTTTTTTAAAACTAGTTTTCAGACACGTTAAAGTACAAATTATTTATGACTGCTTGTATTGCCTTTTCCACTCATACACCTGTGTTACTCCTTCAAGAACCTGCGTACGGTTATGCTTCCTCACTGTCTCAAGTGTACTGCATTTCACAAGCTGATTTGTCTTTTATTGGATATTTTAGCTTCGCCTCAGCTTGCGTGTCATCTTGGGGTCTGACCGTGAGCTTTTCACTTGGAGAGCAGAACGGATGACACGCCACACAGTAAAGTAATACAATTGCAGCGGGCCTGCGAGCCCACGTTCCTTGTTCTGTGAGGTACATTTAGGACTCAAAACGAATCTGGAGCATTTTGTGCTCAGACGTTGGTGTAGTGGCGGATACGCTCCGCGGGGTGGCAGTCACTGTCTGGAAACTGTTTACTGACCTCACCAACATGGCGCTGAGACGAATCGGTTTGCTTAAAAACAGGAAGCGCAGCTAGAGGGATCACTGGGCAAGCGCGTGACAGCAACATGGATTCAGACAGGAGTACCAAGGTCCTTATAAGTAGCTAACAATCTTATTATAATATAATATGTAATATTTACATCAAAGAATTAGCAGTAGTATTTGTGGTATTGTTGCAATTACTTTTTACACTTGTTTCGAGAGTTTGAAGAAAACAGAAAATATTGCATCATGATGGCTTCATTTGCTTAAGATTGCGCAGACCCAGTTACCTAGCTAGCTAGCAAACTAATGCCAGTCTATTTGATAGGATAGACAGTGATCTTGCCCTCTTAAATGTGGATCGTCACTTTCACAAACTCTTGTCCAAAAGTGTGTATTTATGACTAACTTGATTCCTCAGTTTATAGCGAAAGTGTTGACCTTATTAGCTTGTTAGCTAACAGATCCCAGAAATTAAACAAGCAAGCGAGCAAAAGTTTTTGGATGGTTTTACGCCTTCTCATAAAGTTAATTTTAATTTCAAAATTAAGTCTAAGACTGTGTGTATAATAATTTCGAATGTAAAAATCATCACACACCCCAAAATTGAGAGAATGCGGTTTTGTTGAATCTCACTTTTAAGGAAAACCTAACATTAGATGAACAGCGAGCCTACCTTGTCTAAACGTTTATGTTGCACTGCATACGGCTTATAACTTGCACTTAATTTTTTAAAGCATACGATTTAAATCATGAACCATTCTGCACTTAGTATAATTTATTTTATTAACGCTAAATTATAAATTGGTTCATGTTCTCTGATGATTGTTGTTAGTTTGTTGTGCGGAAAAAAATGTTAATATCTGACAAAACCCATTGGTTTGAATGTGATGATGACGACAGTGACGAAGCGTTTGTGTAATGGCGTACACGTTGCGTTTGGAAAGACGGCGGCAGCGGGGTCTGCTTCTCTCACGTCCCTCTCTCCGACAGCTGGAGTTCGCGGTGCAGATGACCTGCGACAGCTGCGTGAAAGCAGTGAGGACTGCGCTGGAGAGAGCCCCAGGTGAGCTGCAAGGATTTGGAAACTAAATAGTTAAGTCACAAAATAACCCAGGGTCTTTTCAAAATACAAAGCTGCTGCTGAGATTCAAGGTTCAAGGATGGATGGATAGATGCCAGCCTCAAAATTAATTTAGAGATTGATATTGGCCCAAGTACAGTTTAGAAGCCAAAATCAAGTTTCTGTCCCAAACACGGTATCTGCTCCTCCACACACAACCCACAGCAGTGGGGATGTTAACAGGGGAAGCCTGTTAAGTACAGGCCTCACGGTGTGACAGACGGTCGGCCCTGTTCATTGTGTTCAGGAGTGCAGTCTGTGAAGATCGACCTGGCTCGGGAGGAGGTCCTGGTGGAGTCCGCCCTGACGTCCCAGGAGGTTCAGGCTCTGATCGAGAGCACAGGGCGACAGGCGGTGCTCAAAGGGATGGGCACGGACGAGAAGGGTAGGGCCTCGTCCGATGACCCCTGACCTTTCGACTTTATTATGGGTTCGTGACTCTTGTCCTCTTGGAATGGGACTACTCTACTGCTGTGTCTTGTCCTAGTAGACTTTCATCCACCAGGTTCTCTGGCTCTCTTTTAATCAGTAACTCTCTCAGAACACTGACTAGAAAGACTTTCTTTAAAGCAGTGATTAGCTGACTCAGGTGTCTCGGCACATTTTGAATTTGGTCACATGTCGCAGACCCATGTTTAATGATGTCTCTTTTGGTGTGCGTGCGTGTGTGCGTCAGACCTGGGCGTGGCAGTGGCGATGCTTGGCGGCACTGGCCCTGTGCAGGGAGTGGTCCGATTCCTTCAGGTGACGGAGGACCGCTGCCTGGTCGATGGGACCATTGATGGCCTGGAGCCCGGGCCACATGGCCTGCACGTGCATGAGCTGGGAGACCTCACCCGGGACTGCCTGAGGTAACCCAACAGGGCCGCCCCACTGGAGAGTCCAGCATAACTTGTGGTGACATGACATGGTCACTATAATGGCAGTGTGGAATTGTGGGTAAGAGTCTAGTTTAATAACTAGGGGGTTGCAAGTTCAAATCTCAGGTGTGGCACTACCGCTGTACCCTTCAGCAAGAAACTTAACTTGAATTGCCTCAGTATATTTCTAGCTGGGTAACATGTTAAACTAGCACTCTTGATAAAGGTGTCTACCAAGCAAATAACACAAAAGATATCGTAGGTGTCATGTCTCTGACCTGCAGTGTTCCTGGAAACTTAGTCACACTGTTCAGTTTACCGGGGTTGCTAAGTCGTGGTCCCGGAGGGCTGGCTGGCTGGCTTTTCTTCCTGCTAGTCACTTTACCATCTGATTACACTAATCAGCTCTATTGAACAAGTTTAGGTTCCCTCCCCAACTCCACAATGTTAGCAATTTGAGAACTAATGTTAGAAACCCAAACTGGAGTTTGTAAGCCCTTTACTAGGTTGCCTCACAGAATTTTGTCACCGTTAAATATTTCAAGGTTGTAGGAACAATGTAAACAAGTAGCAGTTTCATTAGATTCTTTATTAGGGAAAATTACAAAACATGTTCTAGAATATACCTTTGATGTTTTAGTTACTTGTGTATAACCGTTGCTATAGGATTGTCATGGTCAGTAGTGGCAGTGTGACAAGCCCTGCACTGAGGATCAGGACAATACATGACCCACATTTTCATTGTTATTCCACAGCTGTGGGGAGCACTTCAACCCTTTTGGCAAACAGCACGGCGCCCCCCAGGATTCAGAGAGGGTACTGCAACTTTGATTTTTTTTTCCTGATAAATCATGTTTGAATACACTGGGTGAGATACTCTAGGGGTGTTCCACACTAAATGTCACCTCCACAACTCATCCATAGTGTGGCATGCCCACATTCTGCACTTGCAGTTACATAATGCTAAAGAGGTGATGTCCAAAGCTCTATAAAGATATAAACTTTATTGTAAAGATGACGGTATCATTGTGTCACTCACACTTTCCTGTGCATGTGGATGGGGTTTTACTTTGCAGTACCTAATGCATTGAAACAGACTTCAATTTTAAGTGCATATGTGTGCATTTGCGTGGGTGTGAGAATATGTAAAGCTGTGTATTGTTCTTGTGTGTAAGAAAGTGTGTAAGCGTATGTTTGTGTAGGGATTCATAATAATGTGCGTCCATTTGTGACGTGAGGATGTGTAGGGGCGTTTGTCTCCAGGTATGTCTGTATGTGTGCATGCGTGTGTGTGAGAGGCAGTGTGTTCAGGTGTGTCTGTGTAACGGGCTGTTTGTGTGTCGCAGCATGTTGGTGACCTGGGTAACGTCCTTGCAGGCCCTAATGGCAGGGCCTCGTTCCGGCTGGAGGACACTCAGCTGAAGGTAGTACACCCCACCCCTGCCCCCTGGAACACCATCAGCTGCCCTCCCCACTGGGAACACATTATTCTGTAGCTTAGCCTTAAGGTGACGTCAGCCAGTGTATGCAAGCATTGCCTCATAGTAGAACTGGTGAATCACAATGCCTGGGTATAGCAGCAGACTCCAGTCCGAAGCAGGAAAGAATGTGTTCTTCACACTACTCTTTCACTGGAGGGGAAATATTGGACAGTGAAAGCACATTGAAAAGGAAACGTCAGTTTTAAACTAGTAAACAAATTCTGATAACTTATTTCTTCCGGCTATGCCTTTTGCAAATGCGTGGTGCTTCGTGCAGCTCTTCTCATTATTGTTAGTACTCACACCTCTCCTGTTTTGGTTACTCTGCTTCCAGGTGTGGGATATCATTGGTCGGTCTCTGGTGGTGGATTCTGGAGAGGATGACTTGGGCAGGGGTGGTCATCCCTTGTCAGGACTAACTGGAAATTCTGGAGAGAGGTGAGAGGGATAGCCCTGTTTCACTGTCTGTGGAGTGGCTGTGTTTATGCTTTCTGGCCTTGGTGTCTTGTGGAGTGGCAGTGAGCGGTTATCAGCCATCTCACCTGCAGACCAGTTGATGGTGTGATTACATAGGTGGTTTGAGCATTCCTTCAATCATATGTCTTCAACATGAAAATAAGGAGTGTGCACAAAGACAGCTTTCACCTGTAAAACAATCATGTTTTTCATGTTAAACATTGAACAGTACTGGGTGCAGTCTATAAGTGATTGAACAGCAAAAAACAACCTAAATCTGTATACTGTGTTTGTTTGGGTGTATGTGCCTGTGTGTGTGTGTGTGTGTGTGTGTGTGTGTGTGTGTGTGTGTGTGTGTGCGCGTGCGTGCGTGCGCGTGTGCAAGCGTGTGTGTTCCTGGGTTTATGTCTGTCCATCTCTTCAGGCTAGCATGTGGGATCATTGCTCGGTCAGCAAGCCTTTTTCAGAACCCGAAGCAAATATGTGCTTGTGACGGAGTCACCATCTGGGAGGAGAGAGACCGCCCCCTAGCTGGAAAGGGGCGCAGTACAACCAATACACCAGCTGCCAATCTATGAAGGAGAACCCTGCAAGCTCCCACCCCCACAAGCCCACCCCCCACCCCGGTTTTCCGTCCCACGATGATGATATCAGACTGGACACATGCACTGAAAGAGATTAAGAGAAAGATAGGAGAGAGAGGAGAAAGATGCTTAGTCAGCTGTACCTTGGTCACAATAGTGGAGTTTCCATGTAGAATTTCTGTATGGTCTGAGCTATTCATGTTGTGCAGAGGCACAATAGTCTTTTGCTGTTAGGGTTCCACACACCGAGTTCCACGTGGGCAGAATTCACTTCGCCCCCAGTTCACATGCAAATCAGCTGGTTGATTTTTTTTGTGCATGCAAAAGGGGGCAGGTCCAGCTTTCAGTTGCATTCACAACCAATGTCTGAAACGTACACGAAATGGCTGTGATAAGCTTCAGCTGGAGGAAGTTTGAAGCCCATTTCAGTGGGCCAAAACTCAGTTTTGAACAGATGTTTGAAAACAAAATATATATATTTAGATATTTAGTTACCCAAATGTGTGTGATTCAGGAGGAGCTTGAGTGGAAAAAAAATCAATGGAAATGTCACTGATACTTCCTGTGTGATACTGGGACCAAGTGTTGTATTCTTCTGAAAAATAACTGTAGTAATTTATACACTTGAGACAAAGGATTACAGCTTGATTATTTGTATGTTTTTTCTCTGTAATTTTATAACCATGTAAAGGAAGAAAACAAGGAAAAAAAAAAACCATGAGTGCACTTTTTATTCAAGCAATGACTTTCAGCTCTTAAGATTTTGTCCCAGACTCATCATGAACAGTCTGTAAAGACTGGAATTTTGAGTCAATACAATGCCATACTCAAGTCTAATGCAGCAAGTAACAGTGAAAATTTATTTGAGATGATAAAACTGAAATGCTTCCCTCTCTGAATTTAAACAATGCAGACAGTGAGTGAAATGTTGATGGACAATGTCATCACTTGTGTGTTTTTTGCAATAAATGACATGGAAACCAGAATTCTTTTGTGGGGTGTTTTGGCCAGGCAAAATACTGTTTTCCTATGTTCAAACTCATTTTATTGGTTATTGGGTTTAAAAATATTTCGTTAATTTTCTGTGCCGGAAGAGAATTTCTCAGTGTGTTTTAACAGAACTGTCACACCGTCATAAAAGGTCAATGAACCCACACGTTTAGATAGGCTACATCAAATCTTTTTTATCAGAAATTATATCTGGTGTTCGATATTTAGCTCCTTTTCAGCTCCATCCATGTCAGTAAGCATACTCTGGTCTGTGTTACAATACCAGGGTCACACCCGGGATTCAAAGCCGCAACGTTTAACCATTTCTGATGATAATTTTCCACACAACGATCTAGCAAATTCCCAACGCACCGTCCTACCAGTTCATCAATCGGGTTGCTGCGGATAAAACCCGCAGGGGAAAAAACTGTCGTCAGCGCTTGTCGCCGATTTCCCATTGGCGATGTGTTTCCGTCTTTCAAAAAACGGAAGCAGGCGCGACCATTTTGAAACTCGGCACCGCTGAGGTAAGATGGAAGCCATGGTGTTCTCCACTTTGTATTTTTCTCTTACTTTACATCGTAATGTCGAATCGATTCGAGCGATAGTATTCAAATATATCAATGCTATACGTAAATTGTTAAATGCGATGACTGCAGACACTCCAATACGAGGTGCTTTGAAAGCGATCTTTGTTGTCCAGGCCTCTGGTTTGCCCGTACGTGTGTCGTGACAACTAAGAGCCCATGTCGCGACTCGGATCGTGTTCCACTCGGTCTGTGTGCGGCGGTTTCCGTCTGCAGAAAAAAAATTAACCGAACAAGTAAAACTCGACGACGTAGACGGTTTATTTCTTGCTTCAGAGTTTTTAAATTTAGGCAACAAAAATATTAACACGTCATTTTCCATACGGCATTGAGTAGTACCGTGCAAAGCTCTCAGCAAAGGAAATACAGCGCCTCCTCAGCGCGAGTAATAGGGTTCCGGGCTGGCTTGTAGTTAAGATAACTTTTTGTTAATCCGATAATTTTCTGATTTTACTTCATAAATAACCTGATAGCTTTGATAGTAACATTGACTCGCTTGCCGCCAGTAACACTCACTCAAAATTCCCCGAAGAAAATTATAGTTTGCTGTGCTGCAACGAGGGTGCAGTTGTTTGTTAATTATTGATATGTTACTAAAATAGCCAGCCAGCTGTTGATCATTTAAATTGGCGCTAAAGGCTAACAGTCTAACTTAAATTGACGCCACGTCATACGACAGCAAACCTAATGATTTGTTAGCCTTGCACCAGGGGTTATATATTGAGACGTATTTCCGGCAATATGGCTAACAAAGTATTGTAGATAGCCAAAATGTTTTTTCAACATGTCCGATGTTGACCATGTGTTTCCAGAATGCGAAATTCGGCTATTGTTTGTTGAATGTATGCGTGTTTGTCTGTATTTACTGTGTCAGCAAGAGCTAATGCTAATCACGATTCTCAGAATGCTAAAATAATTTTCCTGATTGCTGGCGAGACGAATAATATTCTTCATAAACATAGAAGAACTTGCTTATTATTGCGATGTCCGTTGTCCGTTAGGTTCAACATATATTTAAGTTATTGAACTGATGTAACGATAATGTGATGGCAAATGTTTCTGTAAGTTTAAAACCGTTCTGTGTATCTGTACAAAAAGTTTTTCGGTACCTGGCGAGAAATCGCTGTTTATGTATGCGTAAAGTTTAAGGATGTTTACAGGAAAGTTTTCATGCTTTTAGGGTAGCCCTGTTTAGACAACACGACTTATTGACAGTCATCTTTAGCGTTTTGTTCTTGAGCTCCTGAAAATTCAATGAGACAGCTAGAAACACAGTTCTAGTTTTGTGTTTTAAAATGCCCTTTCAGAATCTTTAAATAAAAAATGTGATTTTAAGAGCTCCCTGTAGTTTATCCACGCGGTTGATTCAGGTATTAAAAATTAACATGCGTCTGAAGTCAGTAACCTCTTTGCACACGATAGCAACCCACTGGAGCAAGGAACATTAGCTGTAAGTACACGTCACAAAAGTTGTGACTGCAGTCGCGTTTTGAGTGAACCTATACATGTGCAGTGCTTGTTTCTTATTGGCTAAACTTTGATGACAGTCATCTTACTGTATATTGGAGAAGACCCATGAGAGAACAGCTGTCTGCACAGTCGCGGCTTGATTTCTGTGTTTTTCCCATGTGTCTGTCTGGGTTGTTGCTAACGGTGCTCTCGCTCTTGCTCTCTCCCTCTCTGCTCCACCCCGTCGTTTCGCGTCCCCCCGCCCCGCGCTCCGGAAAGGCGAGATGGACAAGAGCAACACGGTGAAGCTCTTTGTGGGCAACCTGGCTCTGGACACCAGCCAGGAGGAGCTGTCGGCCATCTTCGAGCCGTACGGGCAGGTGGTGAGCTGCAGCGTGCTGAGGCAGTTCGCCTTCGTGCACCTGCAGGGTGAGGGCGCCGCCCAGCGCGCCATCAAGGAGCTGAACGGCCGCGAGTTCCGCGGCCGCAACCTGGTGGTAGAGGAGTCGCGCGGGCGGCCGCTGCACTCCACCAAGGTGTTTGTGGGAAACCTGAGCGGCATGTGTACCACCGAGGACCTGCAGGAGCTGTTCCAGACCTTCGGCAAGGTGCTGGAGTGCGACAAGGTCAAAGGTGAGCGGCCAGGTTTCCTTCCTGCCTGTGACACCAGGGAGAACGGGAGGAGGGGTCAGTTTACCATGTGACGTCACTTTAACCCCGGAGGTGAAAGAGTCCATTCGTTTGAATAGCGTGGCTTTGCCGAGCACGGTGGACAAGGACGAGGGCTGTTCAGATCACTAAAGCAAATTTCCTTGTTTTTCTGGCCTGAAAGTTTACTCGCATGGTAAACTGACTAACCCATCTTCACTGGGTCTTTGCCTTAATACTGACAAAAGCAGTGATGACATTAATCTGTATGTTTAATTAGACACAGTAGCAAATGATGCTGATCTACAGCTACAGACAACCTTCTGAATTACTGCTTTTGAGAAAACAGCAAACTGAAAGTATAATTCATTCCTCTCAAGATGTTGTGTAGTGTGTCAGTGTACTCACACACAGGTTAAAGGACATTGTACTTGACGGAATCAAGAGTTGAAACTCTAAACTTAAGTGTACCGTGACTCCAAGAAACAGGAGCTGATGGGAAGTAAAATTCCCATGCCATACATGCACTGCTCAGTGATGTAGGTGTGGCTGAGTGTTGTAGCAGTTATGTAGAGCAGGTGTGTGTGCGTGTTTGTGTGTGTGCTTGCTTGCGTGCGTGTGTGTGTTGTGGTGCACAGTGCTGTGTGAGTGTGGCTGAGTGCGTGACCATGTGACCTGCATGGCGTTCCCCCGGGTTTCTGATTGGTTCTCCTGCGCTCGATGACAGCCAGGCGCTCCTCCTCCGCAGGTTACGCCTTCGTGCACATGGAGAACAAGGAGGACGCCCTACAGGCCATCGAGGCTCTCCACGGCACCTCCTTCAAGGGCCGGCCGCTGTCCGTGGAGCTGTCCAAGGTGCAGCCCAGCAAGCAGACGCCCACGGGCAAGATCCCTTGTGTCAGCTGCGGGAAGCAGGGTCACTACGCCGGGGAGTGCCCCATGGGGAAGCCCACGCTGGAGCAGTACCAGAGCCAGGCCGCTGTGCTGGCCGCCGCGGCCGCCGCTGCTGCGGGACTCCCGCTGCAGGTGCAGCAGAGCGTCCACAACTCGGTCTACAACACGTCCAGCTTCGACCCCACCTACGCCGCCCTCACGGGCCTGACCTCGGGGACGCGCTCGGACGGCACACCCGTCAGCCCCGCCGTGTACGGCGCGCTGGCCAGCCAGGTGTACGGCACGGTCGCCAACCAGCTCTACGGCTCGGTGGCCAACCAGGCGCTGACCTCGGCCGCCACGCAGGTGTACAGCTCCATGAGCGCCCCTGGCCATATTCAGGTGACCAACAGCGCCGCTGATGCTGTCGCCGCCACCTACGGTTACACCCCGGGCGTGGCCAGCCCTGTGTACCTGAGCGCGCCGGGTGAGGCGGCGGCGGGCGTGAACCCGGCCTACGGCGCGGCGCTGTACGGCGCCACGCCCGACCCCGCGGCGCAGGCCATCTTCGAGGCGGCGCGGGCGCACTACTTCGCGCAGGGCCAGCAGGTGCTGGCCGAGCAGCAGGCCGGCTCCAAGACGGCCGACAGGGACCGCAGCCCGGTTCGCCGCTCCGCCCCGCTGCTGCCCGACCCCGTCCCCAAACCCTTCCAGCGGCCCAAACGCCGGGCGCTGCTGCCCACGCCCACCGCCCGGCCGGAGGACACGCCCGCTGCCGCCGCCGCCGCAGAGGAGGACCCCATGGCGAGGTAGGCCGCAGTGACCCCTCCTTTCCCCGCGTCCCAGTGGGGTTTTTTTGGCTTTATATTACACACAAGACATGTCACACCCAGCTATTGCCTCCTCCATCTCATCTGTTTCATAGGCAGCAAAACCCCCATCATCCCTTCCTTGCTCACCATTAAGAATAAAGAATTAAATAAAGAAATAAATAAAATGAGAACTTGGCACAAGTTTTGCACTAAATTAGTATATATTTAGCAAAACTGAGTATGTAACATTTTCCAAAATGTTGCACTTTCCAATATCTCTTTGTGTGTGTGTGTTTTTTTCCCTGTGCCCCAGGTACTATGCAGAGTACTACCAACAGTACCAACAGTACCAGCAGTATCCCCAGTACCAGTACGCCTACCCTCCCCCGAACCCGATGCCCGCTGTGCCAGGCCAGCCCGCGGCCCCGCCTGACACCACGCCTGCCCCTGCCGCCGCCGCCGCCGCCTCACCCAGAGTGTATGAACCGCCGCCCCCGTCTCGCAGGGAGCCCCTCCTCCGCCGCCCCGACCTCCCCCACCTTCACACGCCAGAGCCCCCTTTCCGATAGTCACCTCTGCCCCGCCTCTCCCCCGCGGGGGGGGGGGTGCCGTGTGTGCGTGAGTGCAGGCGTGCGTGTGTGTGTGTGTGTGTGTGTTGGTGTGTGTAAGTAGGAGTGTTTCTCTGTTGGAAGGACTTTACCCCAACCCTGGTGCTCTGGCAGCTCTCCCAGTGCAGTTAAGGCAATCAGAAGATGGACACGTTCTCGCACACACGGACACACATACTCTTACTAGTGATACAGCTGCTCCTCTTGTGAACAGAAAGTGCTTTTTCTACAGTGATGTAAAAATAGAGAGGGCTGCCAGTAACACTCTGTACGAGTCATATTATGTGTTTTTTTTTCTTTGGTACATCCAGACTTTTGTACATTTCAGGAGCTGAGATCCACTGTAAGCCAGTTTGATGTTTGGATCGGCTCCTTACAGAATATGAATTCTCCACTTGTAGGGCCTGGGAATTTAAGCTGTGAACATACACAGCCAGAACACTTTTTTTTTGTTTCATCTTTAGTATTGAGTATGATTCCACAGTAAGCCCCCCCCCGCCCCCCCCAAGGCAGCAAGTTAGCCTGTGGGTGACAAGACTACGCAGTGAGGTGTGTAGTTAGTGTAGGACCAGGGTTGGACGAGTGCGTGCCGGAGTGTGGCGAGCGAATGGGTGTTGCATCGTGTGATGTCTCCTGTCCCGTGTTCGCTGAGGGGTTGGGGTGGGGCGAACCGAAGCCCCCCCACACACAGACAGGCGTACACGGCAACATGTGACCCGTACCCCCCCCCCCGCCAGCACCCCCATCCGGAATGCTGAAAGAAACTCTTATTTTTCTGCCCTTTCACACGCTCTGCATTTACCTCTGTCTGTGATGGGGCAGGGGGGTAGCCAATAGGCATAGGACATGGCTCTCTGGTCCAATCATCGTTTGGGATTGAGTGGCCACACACAACCAGATTATGTGAATGGGTTGCCAACCTGTCTAGGTTCACTGTTGGAAGGGAATGGAGATTTGTTCATCATAAGAGTTTTTTTTTTTTCCTATTTCTTTTTTTTTTTTTTAATCCACATCACCCTGTCACTACTTCGACTTGCATGAATGCTTATCTAGGGGCTTTCCCCTGTTTTTTTTTTTTCTTGAAAATTTAATATTGTCTTTATGTTGTTGTAAATGATATGTAAGAAGGGACTCAGAAAAAAAAAAAAAAAAAAAAAACGCCACCAGCTGGTCACTCGGACTCGGCCGAGGGTAGGTGTTGAAGCAGGACCAGCTCGATATCAGAGGGGTCTCGCCCACACACACACTGCAGTGGTTCAGATGGATCAGACGCCATTTCCCGCATCGGTATCACACCCCTTGTATATGCAGCTTCAGTCAGCATCTTAGATTGCATCACTCTTCATGAACAAACTGCGACACAGTGGCATTGTCAGTGCTTGGGTATGGTTGCACCGGATCTGCATAGCTTTGGTTTTTTCTGTTTTCGTTTTGTAACATATTCGTAGTGTAAAATACAAAAAAGTGTGCTGTTTTGTGACCTTTGCATTTAAGGACACAAATGGCACATAGCAGATGGTCTTGCCCCCTGGGTTACAAACATGTACAAAGCATGCAAGTGGAACTGCTGTTTCTTCGGTTCTCGAATTTGAGTAACCTCTTCCTTGGGATACTTAAGCTCTTATTGGCCATTTAAAAAAAAATACAGCATAATTACTGCAACTTTGGAAACCCTTGAAACTCCCAAAGAATGCTTGAATTGGTGTATTTTGATTAACAATCATGCTCAAGGTTTTTTTTTTTTTCCTTCATTAATATAGGCGATAAAGGCATTCACTTAAAGGTTTGCTTTGGGCTCAGCGTTTATGGACATCGGGTACCTTCGAACAATATCTATAAAAAAGCGCAAAACAAATAGTCGTGCACTGAAGTAGGACTTTTTCCATTTAAAACACATTCCAGTACAAGAAAATCAGTTTTCATATTGACTGTGAACACACACTCTGATACTCTTGTCCGTTAGAAATAAATAACCATATGTTTCGATAGCAAAGCTTTCATCCTCAATAAAATTCCGAATAATTAATTAAATAAAATTAAATGTTTTGTTCATTAGTTTTCCCCCCTAAATTGTAGTGTGAAGCCTTGTGTGACGAAATGGTGACAGAAAAATCTAAAATAAACTGGAAGTTGCACCATATTCTGAATGTTAACCTGAGCACAGGAATATCATGAGGCTTTGTGTTCTTGTCTCTTCATTCTCTCTGGTGTAATCATGTGATCTAATGTGATCATGTGGCGTCATGGTGGCAGAAAGGGTTAATGGTTCACATCAGGGCAGTTGCTGCGAAACGCATTTGGATCTTGCTGCTTTTGTAGCCAAAGGATGAAATGGATCTACACGATCAAGAGCTGAGCGTGACAACATAAATCACAAAGCTTAGCGTTTTGTGTAATCACTCTGCATTCTGTGTTGGCAGACTTACCAGACTAAGATGTGGAAGGTGGTGGGGGGTGGGAGTGGGAGTGGAAGGGGATATCCGTGGATGCATTTCTTCTGATCCTTGCCATTGCTTGACACTTTCTGTCAATGGTCTGGCCTCCACCTTGTTCATGTCTTTCTCTCTCTCTCTCTCTCTCTCTCTCTCTCTCTCTCTCTCTCTCTCTCTCTCTCGGGGTTGTCCTTCCTCTAACTACTGCGGTCGATAAGATGGTGAAAACGGTGAGAACAGACACACACACACACGCCTTCCGCCCGCGAGCAGCGTCCTGTTTGTGGCCCTGTTATCAGTGCACAGTTTCTTTTTATTAATACTTTTGGGTTTACTTTACTTAAAAAAAAAAATATGCGTATATATATATTCATGATCTTATTTTATGTATTCACATTAAGAAAATAAAGAACGTTCTGACCAGTGTTGTTGTTAGGGCTTGGACATTTTCCATTATTTTGGACTACCTTTGTTTTGTTTTTTTTTTGCCCCCTCTGTAACAAGACCCATGTTCTTGACAGGGGCTGTCATTGAGAGAGGATTAATACTCGTTTCCATGGGGAGCTTGGGAGGAAGCACTAGCCCAGAGATGCGTTCAACTTTGAAAACGGTCAGGATGTTCTCTCTTTGTGACCGTTAATAATGACACTTTAAGCACCCTGTTTAATTTTGGCAAACACCAGTACAACAGTTGTGCCACAGACTCTCTCTCCAAGCCATTTGCATTTTACTTGGCTAAAAGAGAGGAGCGAATGTTCTAAACCACCCTCAGTTGAACCCATCAGGGCTGTGGAGTGTAGCTGCCTTGCCGTGCAGACAGACATGAACACCCGTAGCCCATTGCTCACGTCAGTCACACGATATCCACAGTTGTCTCGGGGCTCCAGCTTGGTGTATTGGCTTGACTGGTTAGTTTGATGGGAGGGGGGGTGCTCACCTTTAAGAACACAGGGGCTCTGCCTAGGTCCCGCCGTACCTGTGCCGACTATTCTGTGGTAGTGCATGCATCTGTGCTCTCACTGCTGTTCTAGCCCCTTTCCTGTTCCCCTGTGACTAACTATTCCAACTGAAATAGGTCCCAGGCCTCCGGACGCCATGTGCGTGTGATGTGGGGGGAAGACAATTAGCGTCGCGCAGTACCTGGAAGCACTCCCCTCTAAGGTAAAAGTGCCCCCGACGACGCCTGCGCCTCGTTAATACACCCCGCCGCCCGCCTCCCCCCACCCCCACCGCACACGCACACACACCTCCCATGTCGTTGAGGTTTGGAGGGTCCCACGGACTGAGTGTACAGGAGCACACGCCACACGTACATGGCTCCAGGGCCAGTCTCGGTGATGCCGAGACTCTCGTGTCACGGCCAACACCCTGCCCTCAGTGGGTGAGTGTGTGTGTGTATGTGTGTGTGTGTGTGAGAGAGAGAGAGAGCAGGCAGTAGTGTCTGAGTGTGCGTGTGTGCGTGTGCGCGTGTGTATGTGTGTACGTGCCGGTTGGAACTTGGTGAGTTAAGGGTGTAGGTCCGACCCTCCCAGTGATCTCGTCCGCCGCCGCTGTCGCCGCCTCCCTCCCAGCGCCTGCCCGCCGTACACAACGCTCGCCGCCGCCCACCCGGTTCTGGTTCTGGTTCTAGTCAGCCTTTTGCAACAGCAGCCCAACTACCCAGGTCTGGTTTTCTTGTTACAGCACATCACTGAAGGTGAACCCCTGCAACGGGTTCAGGGGGGTGTAAGTGTAGTCTCAAAAGACCCATTTATTCAAAGTTGGGAGTCAGGACTTCTTTGCCTAGTAGTGGGATTTTAAAAAAAAAAAAAAAAAAAGTACATGGTACTTTAAAAAAAAAAAAAACCTGATGAGATCCCTGATTTAATCTGTACAAGATACCACAGTAGAACTAACAAAGGAATAATTTGTTGCAATTACTTTGCTCCAAAGGCTGGCTTTTGTAGCTGAATTGTAAGATAAAAATAGTCTGTATGCTATGAAAGTCTTTAGGATTAGGCTGTAAAAACGTACAGCAGGCATATGTTAATAATGCCATGTTTTATAGGGCACTCAAATCCCTGTGCAGTCCTCACTCTCCCTTGCAAAAACACCCTGAGGGACAGGCTAATGAGCTGATGCGTCTGATCAGTGTAGCGCAAATTCTTCTGTGATCTGGCTGTTGGTGTTTTTGTAAAGGGGAGTGTCAGCGATCAGGGGAAGTTGCTGGAGGCGTTGCATGGGCTTGTTTTGTGGTATGTGTGTGTGTGTGTGTGTTTTTTTTTTTTTTTTTTTTTTTTTTTTTTTTTTTTTTTTGTGGAGAGGTTTCGGTTGAGGTGCGCAGAAGCACTCACTCACACACACACACACGCACACACACGCGTGCGCACACCTTGCTGAGGTGTTCCACCTGTCGCTCTGAACAGCTGTGCGGCACACGGCTGCAGGGAAGATGAGCTGAGGATGGGGGGTCCCCCTCTTTCTGCTTCAGCCCTGCTGTTGGAGGAGGGATGGAGGGAGAGGGATGGAAGGTGAGTAACTGATGCATGGATCACCAGCTCCGGTCAGTCCATCCCCATTCCCGAACACCCCCACCCCCCACGCATACACACACACCATGAGAGCCCCCACCCCAACGCTGACCCCAGTGGGCGGTGGTCCAGCAGAATTCATTGGTGTCCTTAAAAAAACCAGTAGGCTCGTAGAACATGTTCTCCGTCGTCGGTTTTGCGGCTTGTGATTTCCGTTTTGGCCTCTGGAGAAACTCCATTGAGCCATGAAGGATTATAAATGAATTGATTTTTCAACCTGAGGGAGGCTCTGTTGAGCAGTGCTTTTTTCCTGTAGTGGTGTGGGGTCAAGCAGTTTCTCAGAGGTTCCACAAGACTAAAATTGATTTTAGTCTGGTTTGTTGGTAACTTTAATTTTAAACAAGTTAATGCTAAAGAAGTACTAGACAGCCTAGTTCTACAGCAGTGCCCCTTTTGTGCTCTGAATTTAATTAGCAAATTATGGTGTAGTCCTTTCTGAGTTTCAGATTTAGGGTTGAACTGATGCATAGCTGGCTGTGACTTCAGTCTCGAAAGTTCCGCAAACTTGGAGTAACCAGGGTCTGCGGCCTGCCAGAGGTGGCACCTATTTGAAAACTTTGAATTCAAAGGCCATTTTGATGGGTCTCGTGCTCACTGAATGTCCAGTGTGTCGCGTGTTAAGTTGCTGTTCTTCGTGCCCCATTGGTGTCCATACTTAGAGAGAGAGGAATAAAAACCTTGTTCTGAAAATAAAGCGGGAGATCAACACTCCGTGTATGTCTCTAGGGACGTGTGGTCACCCTTAGCCCTACTCAAGACTAGACACGGTCTTAGGTGCAGTCTACAGTAGGCATAATTAGGAGCATTTTTGCACTGAATGGCCTGTTCAGATCATCAAACAACATACCTTTTGTACTCAGGTGTTTGTCTGTGGCAAAAGCTAAGATAAGGGAATCTTTAAACATGGTGTAGACTGGAGCGACGTAATGATGGCTTTATTCTCCATGCTCACGTTGGTGACAGAAGGTTCCGTAGTCTTGGAGTGGAGGGGAGCAGAATTACTCAGTCTATTGCAGGCAATAGATTTTTTTTTTCTTTCTTCTATTGACAAAATACAGGGGGGGGGATGTTGCTGGCTTGCAATCTGATGGTGTTTTAAGATTGTTTTGAACTGTGTCGTGAGTACTGAACCAGCTCTGAGCCAATGGACAATCTTTTTAACAATGTCACATGGAAACATTGTCTTCTGCCACTCTTTGTATGATCTGCATGGTAAATCCAAATAAATCATTTATTTAAAAAATGTACAGAACATTTGTGTTTTATTTAAACTCTTGGTGTTATTTTTGGAAAGTTTTGGTGTGATGGTGTAACGTAGTCCACCCCTGGTCTGACACTGTTTTTCATTTAAATTAAATGGATACATTTCCATTCTTTTGTGCTGGACGTTGCTCTTGAAAACAGCGTCTGCTAAATGAATGTAATGTAATGTAGCGGTTAAGGAGCTGGGCTTGTAACCTGAAGGTTGCTGGTTCAGTTCCCAGGTGGGGCAGTATCGTAGTACCCTTGAGCGCGATGTCTCCCCTGACTTGCCTCAGTGAGTGTCCCCTTACATGAATGGATAGCATGTGAAAATGGGAGCTATGCAGGGCACTCGGTATAAGGGCACATGCTTGGAAAAAAATGTGATGTCATTTAGTGGGCAGCATTACGCCCTGAATCATCAGGCATAGTTTACCACTGAGGAATGGAGGCTTTGATCGATCAAAAAGAGTGTTCAGCATTATTTTGCCCTGGATTCTGTCACCCTGTGGTCTGTGAACAGAATCGTACTGATTTTTTGTTCTTTTTAAGTTCCCTTGAAAAAAGTGGATTAAGCCAATGTTAAAATATTGACTGTATTGCTGTTAATTATCCCTAGTTCACCTTTAATATTGTAAAACAGTCAGGTCATTTAGGGCCTTTTAATAATTTAAGGTTCCCTGGAGCAATGGAGCAAATAATAAAAGGAATTAAATTGAATAAATGAATCAAATTATGCGAGGGAAAAAAACTGAGCGCCTAACCAAGTAGCTTTTTGGCTGATTTGCTCGCTACATCCAACCAATTACTTTACTTTTTAGAAAAGGGCCCTTGGTTTACCTGAATAAGTTGCAGTGAATAAAATAAAAAAGTAAAACTGTTCTAAGTAGACAGGGCAATGGTTCTCTTCCATTGAAAGTATGACTTCTAAGATTGCTTCTGGTATCAGTGATGCTCCAGTATTCATTATTGAAGTCCCTTGGTATTTTTAATATTTAATATCTTGGACACATGGTCATTTATTATTAAAATGACCAGCAAATTAAACAGTATTTAATTTTAATACAATGAAGGGTGTCCCAGTGGTATGCTTAATAGGTACCCAGTTGGCAGTATAGAAATAAGCTGGTTTCTATAGTCTTGTACTATCTATCTATTTGATGCTTGTCAGATGTTCTTACTCTGAGACTCTGAGAAAAGTGTTTATATTCCAAAATATTACTTTGAGGGGGAAATTAAACGCCCATGGGATCAAATAGGCTCCTATGTCCTAATGATCACTTGGCAGAGCAACATTAATTGGAGCTATAAACAGCGACATTACGAGTATATGCAGCTCCTGATATTAATACAGGGGAATTGACGTTTGTCTGTTTACTAAGGCAATGACGTGAATAAGACGAGAAGGCACCGGCGACAGGTGCATAAAGTTAGCATAAAGATTTAGCACCGCTAAGGGGCGTGTCCCCGGCTCCAGCGGAATAGCGGGGATTGGCTGGCCGTTACGCCGACTCCGCCCACCCCACCTTTTTAGGATTAGAATCCGATACCCACGCGCCGAGCATCTCATACTTAGCAGGGTGCGGTCACGTGGCGCGCCTTTGACCAGGCAAGGAGCACTGGCTAACCGCACTTTGGGGAGCAGCATCTCCGCACAGACGCCTTTACACGCGTGGAGTCAGGGCTCTTGCCACCTCATTCTGTTGAAACGCTGACAGTGTCCCAGGACCCTTTGCAGGGTTAGTCATTTGAGTGTGAGCGCGCGCATGTTTTAATTAACCGGTGCATACCCATTTCTTAACTAATAAAGTTAACGGGATACTGAACCGAGCACACCGGAGGCGACAAAATGACGGCGGTCGAAACCCAAGTGCAATACACTACAACCTACGTGACGACGGAGGAATACATGACCCAGGAAGAGGACTGGGACAGGGATCTCCTGCTGGACCCCGCCTGGGAGAAGCAACAGAGGAAGGTAAGGGTTTGAGCGCAAGTTCAATGAGCACTTTACTCGGGCGCTCCAATGTGTGCCAAAATGAAACTGAACAGAACCAAGCGGATCTGTTTAAAATAGTTAAAGTAAAAGTCCGGCAGTGGTTTGAACACAGCTGAGAGGGACCGAAGAAAAAAGCGCAGGTTGCCCCTTGGCCAAAGAGTGTGTTATATGTGGCAGACACACCTGCTGACACATTCCGGAGTGTGTAACCAGTTATTTCTGACCCGCGACTCTTCAATATGGTCTTACCAACGCCAACCCCTCTAGCTGTGCGAGGATTGACCAGAAGTAAACTCTCCTCTAACTTAAGGCAGTTGCCACAAGTGCTTAAGAAGAAGAAAACTTTTCATCTATAATGTCACGCAATATTAGCTACATTATAAATGGGTTTTGAGTTTTGCAACACAGTCTAAATTTCTGGCGATAATTTTTAAACATCAGTTTAAAGGCATCGATCCGAACACGTCAACAAGTGAGCTGATGTTGATGCTATACATTGCAATCGTCATAAATTGCTTTCATTAATATTTGTAGCTGTTCGGATTCGGAATACGATTTGGTCAGCAGTTTGCGGAAGCTTTTTAGTGTCTGTAGGCTATCGGTTAAAACTGGACCTGGCATTTTGAAGCGGGTTTGTTCGAGGGGAGGTTGCGACCGCACACCTGTGCTCTGTCGTCTAGCTCAGCAGGTCAGCATGTCGCCCCGCATGCTTGACAGCTGTTTCTTGTTATGGCCTGTCAATTTTAAAAGTCTGATGTTACGGTTAAGGTGACGTCAGAATAGACGGACAAACTCTCCAGGCTTAACGGTAATGAATTGAGCAAACTAACTGCTCCCACCAGTCTGTGCTTTTGGTGCATCAGGTTGTAGCCTGACTATAAAGATTTGTCAATGGGGGCTTAAACGATAAATAGTTCACGAGCCAACATAACCGTAGCCGGTGCGATCAGTCCTTTCTGAAGGACTTGGGTGTGTTTGAAGGTATGCCTAAACATGTAATGCTATGATTGCTCACCTAGAGCTACATTATCCTCATTGAGAGGTATAGTGTGCTGATTTTCGAGGAAGAGACACCTTATAAGCGCAGTTGTGTATATGTACAACAGTTAATAATTGACTACATTTTGAGAAATAATATTGAGTTTGGTGAAGGCAATAACATCGTTTAGGAATACCACAGTCAAAACCGTTAAGTGCGTTTCAGTGTTGAGGCAATCTTGTAATGATTCTGAAACTGACTCTACACTACTTCCTCCTACACTCATAACTCAACATGGATCAAGGAGTGTTATTCACTCACTGATCTGAGATCATTTAAAAATGTGTTTAGATTGAAGGAGGGGAGAAAAAAAAACGTGCACTATATAAATTACTCAGTCATTTTCAACCACCGCAAAGCATTCGTGAAGGAGCTTGCATTGTTAATCACTTAGCAGCTTTTTTTATTCAGGGAAGCTCACACTGGTTTCATTTTACATGCTTTCTATTTATACAGCCAGATAAATTCATCTTCAGGTTAAGCACTTTGCTCACAGATAGCTACAGTAGCAGCTTGTTTGGAACCTGCAACATTCTGGTTAAAGTCTACTTCCCTAAAGCTTGTTCTGAGTGTGGGGTTTGGGGTCCCGAGGTGTGCAGGTTTTTGGGGACTCCCGTGCGTCAGATGCCTGGTGTCGCCGGTTCGGTTCTCTGCCTGTGTGACGTGGGGCTCAGGGAAACCTGACAGGGGTGAAAGGCCCTGACAGATGGCAGTGCTGTGGAGAGGGAGAATGAGCAGGGAGGCCGGCACCCATATAGACGTGCGTCCTAAAAATACCCCTGAACCCCCCCCCAAAGGATCCTGCACCTTCCCTCCACACCCCCACCCCCCGCGTCCTCCCATTCGCACCCAATCTCAACCCGAACACATTGTAGAACTGCTGTTGTGTAGCCTCTGTACAGATTTCATTTTAGGGGGTTTTGGGGTGGAGGGTGGCAGTGAGGGGTCTTGCCACACGCCCGTCAGTGGCTTCGTCGCCATGCCCAGCCCAGTCAGTCAGGTGACCTTTGCCCTGTGGGCAGGTCGTCGCTCTTTCCATGAGCGCATTAAAAGGGCAGCCCAAGAAGCTGATATCACTCCATAAATATAGAGGCTTCTTCATTTGGCGGTGAAATGAATATGAAGGCGACTATTCTGCACCTGTCCCTTTTTACCACCGTAAGAAAGCTGCCGAGAAATGCGGGGTAATGAAGTGTTTGTCAACACGTCGCGTAACCCGATGTGTTCCGAAAACCAAATAAAAATAGGCGTGAGGTCCATTCTCTCATTCCTGCCACCCGTCCTGTGAAGTCATACACTTGTGGAAAATACACGTAACGGAGGCCATTAAAGCGCTCACATATGTGTGTATATATATATATATATATATATATATCTATCGAGGGTATTAATGTCTTGTCCAGTATGAGCGTGGCAGAGCACTCTGGCAGGTTTTGCAAAATGCCTGGCCTGCACCTGTTGTGAGGTGCTTTGATGGGAAGGTGAGGTGGACTCTGAGGGTGTGTTTCAGGGTGATGTCACAGAACGAGATGAAATGTTCCTCATAAACGCTCCACTTGCAAATTGATTCAGTCATTCTGGAATGCACAGGGGTAAACATTACGAGAGGCCGTTGGAACTCAGTGAAACTAAGGAAAAAAAAAGGTAAAACCCTGTAAAAGCATTTGGTCAGATGTTATACAGACATCCTGCAAAACACTTTCCCTGAGGTTCATTTTGAAATATTTGTGTTTTCAGAACCAAAAAAACTTAAGTGCCAGTTAGATGGACAAGTTAAGTGATAATTGCAAGGTATGTGCTAATTCTGACCCAGGAACAGATGTAGCTGCTCTTTGAAGAAGGTTGGATGCGTTATCTTGCAACAGATCAGAAATTTACATCAAGGAGTAGTGGTTGGTGATCATGGCACCATCCAGGGACATGTTACATGGTCGTCTGTGGTCAAACAGTCAATTTTGTCTGACTTTGCTGTTGTCCTACATTGTGGATTGTCAGACATCATCTGAACTCTTCCTGCTTAATTGCACTTTGCTGTTGGATGGTTGGTTGTTCTCAACTGCTGCCCATTGTCTTGACCATCCATTCATTGATTGTCAGTTGGAAAATTTTCCATTGGGGGTTTGCTAAATCATTGGAAAGGCAGTCACTGGAAGCCCATCAGTTGCTGTCTCCATCTGCCAGACATAGGTTGGGCTGCAGTTGTGACTAATTGTAATCCACTAACACAGAGCACAATTGCAATTATGAAATTCATACAATTCAACAATTACACTTCACTTATGACAGGGATGCATAATTCTCAGATGGACGCAGTCCAGCACATCCAAGTCCAATATTGTATTCGGGATCGGTCCTGCAATGAGCTGTTTGAATGGTGAGAAGGAAGTCTTCACATTCTTAGCTGCTCTGGAACCAAGATGGAAGCTTGATTATTTCGGCATGGAAAATGCAGATTGAAATCAAACGGACCCTTATTAACAAACTCACAACTTTGGCACCAATGGAAGGAGCACCAGAAGAAGAGGGTTTACCTCATAGAAAGTGTTCACAAAGATTCAGATTCATAGTCTGCATCCCCCTGCATCTGCATTAAGGCCTTTAACTTCCCATGGCTGTAGAGTATCAAGTCAAAAGCTGCTCCAGGCAGCCCAGCATTCAGGAGGATACGGACCCATTTGGTAACTCTTGTCCATCTTGCTCATATAGCCACCAATTAATCTTAGACAGCCAGCTTCATGTGCCCTGGTTGAGCACATCTTTAATAGTGGGGAATGTCTTTACAGGGGAGAGATTTTCTCTCTCTAAGTCTGAAGAACTAATATTCATAGGGTGCAGTGGTCAGTTCAGCTACATTTGGATGCCGTTTCTGGGGGTTTGTTACTTTTTGGTTTGTCTGTAAGTGACAATAATACTTTGAATATTTAAATATGACTCCGCCTCATGGCTTCCAAAATGAAATGGGTGAGCAAATTCATGTTCGGGAATTCTGTAGATGAATTCTGTAGCTGCATTCACAATTGCAATTACTGCTGCATAATTATAAATAACTAATATTATTTATTTACTGTAAATTCTGTCAGTCTAGGAGTTGTCCTAGACAATGACAATAAAGCTCTCTTAACTGACCAAGACACTGCAATTGGAACTATATTTTCATTTCTTTAAAAATTACTGTAATTAGAGCTGCATTTGTAATTATAACTGACCCCATGTCTGGAGTGGGTTCATTCAGCTGTGGTATTTTTGCATTACATTTTTATTTATTGAGGAGATACTGTATGTAAAGTGACTTGCAGAGTTTACAGTATATTTATACAGCAGGGTTATATCCTCTAACAGATTTAAGTGCTTTCTTCAGAGATACCGCAATAGCAGGGATTTGAACCTGCAGTCCTGTGGTTAAAAAATCCAGGTTCCATAAAACGTGCACCATGATGTAGCTCGACACTTCCAAATTTGAGTGTTTCCTTAAAGTTGTAGGTCCATGCTGAGTTTCCCTTACACAACAGCATAAAAAGCTGCAGCCACATACTTTGAATGGACCTTGTGGTCAGTGCTCCGTTGGTTGTACTGTGGCAGTAGCATGACCAAAAGCGCTATGGATTTGCATTTTCTCAACAAGCACAGTTGCCCTCATGTTGCTGCACCTCAGAGGAGTGAAGCTTCTGTATCCAAGGCTTCGGTTGCTTTTCTCAGGGAATGTGTTTTAATTGGCACTGGTAATTATTCTTGCATTTTATACAAGCAGCCAAAGCTTAGAAAAGTTCAGGACGGGTAAAAGTGATCTGTGCCTGTGCTAAGGATGCAGGAAATATACACCAAGTAGATGTCCCCTGCAATTAAATTTCTTTGGTTTTCATTTTTAAAAGGGCAACTTCTGATTTTGGGTATTAAAACCTCACCCAATCCAAGCACCCCAGAATTACACTTAAAGCCTGCCTCTAATTTTTTTTTTTTTTTCTTTTCTTTGTAAGAGTGTAAGAAAGTATCAGCAAATAAAGTCTTTATGGCCTGTGCTGTTTTTCTTCCCCCTAAACTGGGTCTTAACAGTGTTCATTTAAATTGCCTGTTTTTCCGGGATCGTGTCTGTTAATTTAAAGGTGGGTGTAATATGTGTGGCCTTGAAAACGTAAGGACTCCCATCAGCCTTCACCCTTGAGGGTCCTACTATTTGAATTCAAACTGGCGTCTGAGTCTGACTTCAGTTATTTCCGAAGCAGAAAGAATGGAAGAGAGGCAGGAAGGAGTCCTTGTTACTCGCGGCCGAGGCTCGGGTCTGAAACCACGGTGATGCACTTCTGCATGCTCCGCTCCATCGAGCACTTCCAGTGTTTGGTGAAATCCGGGTGTGCGGACTGAAGGCATCATCCAGCCATCAGCCCATCCATGCTGTGTCCGTCACCACAGTCCTGTAGACTGCAGTGTTGGGAGCCTAACCTGGCAGGAAATGGCGGCAGGGACAGGGTGCAAAGCTGGACCACACCCTGAGCACTCGGCAGGGGTACCTGGCCGTTGTGTACAGACACACAGATAAAGACAGGCACAGGGGAAAATGTCCTTTCAGTCCTATGACTATGGAAGTAAACCAGACGACTTTGAGAGAACCCACATAGACATGAGGTGAGTCCTGATTTTTGTGTTTAAGGTCTTATTTGGGCATAGGGACGGTTGAGTGTTTCACTACTATTCATTTTTTTCATCTTCAAATTAAACACACGCTGCATTTAATCCACTGTGGGTGTTTTGTTTATGTCAGGACAATCCTTAAATGGGAAATAATGAATTATAATTAATCCACCAGCATCACATTGCCACATTTCTTATTTTTGATTTTTCACTGTCACAAAATGTCATGTTGACCACTGAAAGAGACCACTTAAACACTAAACACCAAAGATGTGGTAATTCTATGGGTGATGATAACTTGGGCAGTAGACATTTGCCATTGTAGAACGGTCCCACCACACTGGGGAAGGATTTTAAACTCGCTAGAGTGCATTTGTTCATTCTCAACACCATCGATGGCATTTGGTTACGTGGAACAGATTCAGAATCAGGCCAGAAATCCTGTAAAAAGGAGGCCATGGAGATTTGCACAAACTTCATTTGATTGGTGTACTGTATGTACTATGGACTAATTCGTAGGGTTTTTTTTTAATTCAGCCATTTATTCCACTTAGAGGTCATTAATAATTTTGCTACATATTTCTTTGTATTGCTAGTTATATATTTTGAATAAAAGAAACCAGATGCACCATTGTTACGTGTCTATTGATCAAATGCAAAAAAGGTATTTTACCAGAGTTGCTCTATGGAATAAAAATAATGAAAATTTCTGAAACCTCTCCATTTAAACCAGCTGAAATAGCTGCATGGTTTCAGTATATATAATTGCATGGGGCCCATTGTGAATCATGATAAGTTTGAAGTTGGTGCAGTTCCACCAGCAACAGAATTAATTTAGTTGCCATTTGTCATTCACACTCTTGGGAGAGCTAATGCTGAAGCAATATGCTCAAGCTTTTTCTTGAAGCTTACTTATTTTACAAATTTGAATGAAGTAATCCATTGGGTCCTTCCACAAGCTAACCCCCTTCTTGGCTCTGAACACCTCCTTGCAAAGCTGTGCTAGCCGAGGCTGTAGAGAGTACTCGGGGCGGAGCTTCACTGCTTGAGAAAAGCACAGAAATAGATAGACTGATTGACTGACACAGGCCTCAGCACTCCTGTCTGTGCTAAGTAAACAGTTACCCCTCCTGCTCAGAGTCACTATGAAATGGCATTCTTCTGTGAGTAGGAAACTCACTGGGTTTCACTCCCCAGAACACACACACGCACACACACACACGCGCACACACACTCTTGCACAGTCCCAGCTATCATTGAGAGCAATGGAAGGATGCCGTGGAGGTTTCTGAAACATTGTGTGGCATAAATGAGCGGTTTGTGCTGACGAGGCCTTCTCTCAAGATTAAAAGAACAGGGCTCCGGGGGAGTGATGCGGACAGGCAGAGAGAGAAGGAGAGAGAGGGAGAGGGTGAGGGTGAGGGAGGAGGGGAGGGGGGAGCAAGAGAGAGAGAGAGAGATCAAATGACTGTTGCTATTTCAGAGCCTGTGGCCATGTAGGGCAGCTTCTATAAACTGCCTGGGGATATCAGCGGAGCTGAGAGGCCACAGGGAAGCGGAGCGGGGTGGGGTGGGGGGGGTGTGGTAAGGGGTAAGAGGTGAGGTCATGCAGGTATTTCAGAGGAGCTGAATTAAGATGTGAAGAGGCCTCTGAGACAAGCATATTTCAGCAGGTGTAAGTGCTACACTCCGCACATCCTGCGTTGCTATACACCACAAGCCCTGCAATCCCACACTGTCTTGTGTCAAAGGCCTGCTTTTAGGATCGTTGTTTAAACAAGGTCATATCAGGTGGAGTGTTCATCTGTTTCAACCATTTTATTTAACCCTTATCTGACCACGTAGGTCAGTTGAGGACAAGTTCTCATTTGCTGTGATGACAAGGCAAACGGGCAATCAAATTGCTGTGCATTAAAAGCGTGTTTCTTTCCAGATCAATACAGTATTCCACGGAATTTTATTTATTTATTTTATTGCCAGTCCTGTTAAAAGGTGAAATAGAATAGTTGAAATAGCAGTGTGTTAAAACAGATTGTTTTTCTGAAATATGTTCAGAATTTATATTTGGTTAGAGTCTGTAGATGACCACAGATTTGTATATGTGGTGGATATGCTTTGGATAACCCAAACCCAACCCCCCAACACACACACGCACACACACACACACACACACACCCCACATCTCTAGCCGGCAGTGAGAAGGGGCACAGCCCTATGTCCCCTACACATTGGGTCATGGGAGGACACCAGGATATTGAGGACTGAGGCTTTTACTGGTGTTATTTTTTCATTTGGTTTTATTTATGGTTTTATAACCCCATACGCGGTTTAGACAAAACCAAGTGGTTCCAATCGTGACATTTATATGTTAAAGGAAAAAAAAACTTTCTGCACAGCAAAACAGGTTATAGACCTCATTAAAGATCTGGTATTGGCAGTTATAGCGATACTGGATCTTTAAATAGATTGGGGTGTAAGTTGGCCTGGCCAGTGTGTGACGTTGCTCCTCAAAATGACCTGCTTTGGAATGTTTGGTTTGGTCTCTGCCCATGTGTTTTACAGGAAAACGCATGATCACAGCTCACCTACAAGCCTGGATCTTCTGTAGACTTTACCTCGAACCTCGAGGTCCTTCTCTACCATCACCATGTTACTTCTGGCTTTGATCTTTGTCTCTGGCAGCACAGACAGACCACTGACATGGTTTATTTGCCATCTGATATGCTGCCATATCACTGTGCAGGAAAAAGAGAAAGAAAAATAGTTTTTTCAGTCTTGCACACCTTGTGATTATGCTGATACAGCCTGTTGTGCAAAGCCAAACGATGAATTGACAGAATGAACACATTGTGACTAGTAAACCCCCGAGAAAAGCAGTTAATGAGTGGTTATGTGGTGTAGTGGCTGGGGAGCTGGACCTGTCACTAGAATATGGTCGATCCTGACACTGTAGTAGTGCCCTACGGCATGGTACTTATTCTGAACAAGTGTTCTGAACAAATGGATAGTATGTAGAATGCAACCTATGTAAATCACTGTGAAAGGGTAAGCTGATAATGGCTGTTGAATATCCATAAAACCACTCTGAATACTGAATGTGTCATGGCTTGGCTGACCGTTTTGCGTGTGTCAGTTTACGAGAGACTACTTGGGTCAATAAGAGTGGGGCTTATTGTGATGGTGGCTGTGACTGGGTGCGGTGTCAGTGTGTCTTGTACATGCAGCAGCTGCTCTTGTGTCGCATGAAGTTTTGAAGCATATGGCAATGACAGCAGTTCTGATTGGATGCAGTGATGGGGTCTGTAGCACTGACAGTACCTCTGATTGGATGCAGTGATTCGGTCTGTGGCAGTGACAGCAGCTCTGATTGGATGCAGTGATGGAGTGTGTAGCAGAGACTGCAGCTCTGGATGGATGTGGTGCTGTCAACACCGGAGGTAGAGGAAACAACTGAATCGTGACTTGGTGTCAGTGAGCAGAGTTACCGGTCACCGGGCATTGGCGTTTGTCTCAGTAATCAAAAAAGGGGGCGTGTTCTTTTCCCTCAGTACACACCGGTGTCCCCTGATTGGTCTAGAGGGCCCATGTGACACATTTGGACCAATCCTGGATGAGTGCGCATGGCATGTATGTCTGGGGCTCAGGAGGTGACAGTGTGACAGGACCGACATCGACCTGGAGGCGGGGGGGGCAGGGCCCTACTTCTTGGGCCCTGAAACCAGATCCTGTGTGCTGAAAATAAAGCAGGTGTGCTGTCATAAATCCTCCGTCCCATGTCTGATTTACCACCCCAAATCGTCAATCATAACGACCAAACACATTAATGAGAGACTGTGTGTTTAGTGTCCCCAGCTTGTCCTTTGTCACGCTCTTGGGTCTAAAACCCTCACAGTAATGTGAGTTGTTTGCCTTGTTGGGTTGGCACAGTGCTTTGCCACATCAATTTTGGATTTGAGCAGCAGTCCTCAAAATTGAGGAGTCAAACTTTTTGAGAACGTCGTCTTTATTTCAGGCTCTGGCTAATGATGCAAAAAAATAATCTGCTAAAAATGAATTTCTGAACATGACTTCTCCCATCACGCAACCTTTTTTCTGAAAAGAAAATAATGTATGAGATTAATGTTCTTAAAGAAAGTTTGATTCCAAAACATTTTTTTAAATATTACTGCCCATTGTTCTCGGATTTTTCCTCTAAGTGCATGTCCTCTTTAAATAACACAGCCATGTGCTGAATTAAGCAGAGGTCACAGCAGCTGGGAGGACGCCTTCAGCGCTGAGGCGGTCTTGAAATCTGACAGAACAGCATTTGCCCCCTGCTCTTCACCTCCTCACAAAGCCTCCGTGTCCCACTTGATCCTGTGAAATTAGGCCGCCTGTTTGGGTGGACGCCCACAGAAGGACGCGCCATTCACCCCCTTCAGACAAACGACCTTCTAAGTGCTTTCAATCCTCTGCTGTAAGTGCGGGATTTAAGCAGCTGAAGAGTGGCGGGTTGTTAGCTCTAAGAGGTGGAAGCAGGGCATCAGGTTTGCGTCTGTCATTTGTGATGTTACAGCAATTGTAAGCATTAGTTAGGAATCTGGACTTCCAGTGTCAAGAGGGGTGCTGGGTTGAATCCGGGAGGGAGTTGTTGTGTTAATTCAACTTTTAAGCAAAGCAACCTGAATTGCTTCCATAAATATCCGTAAATGGCATTATTATTAAGCATGAAATTATTCTTTCATATCTCAATTGTGTGTTTTCATGAAGCCATGTGCGTATGTGCAAGGACATTTCATGTGTACAGTGTTTCATACAAATGTAATGAAATGCGATACACTCACAGCAATCATCTGCATTGAGCTATTGGGTGTAGTTGTTAAGCTGAAAGGTTATGTCTGCTTGCAGGCATCTATAGACCCATGGTCTTGAACCCAGAGCCCAGGAGAAGGGAGCAGCAATTAATGCCCGAGGCTGTTATTTTCAGTATGTTATGACTGTGGTAGTTTCAAAGCATGTCTGCAAGACCATGTAAAACATTGAACATTAAGCTCTCTATATCTGATGCCAGGGAAGTTGGCCCCGTTAAAACACAGCGTTTAGCTGGTAGATTTTGGTGGCCCAGCATAGCTGCATGAAGAAAGTTAATATTCTCTGCTGTTCCATGTGTGCTGTCATTATATTATGATGCATCTACTTTGAGTAAAACATTTATAAATCACAATATGGCTGCCAGTGAAATGATAATGTTGTTTTTTCATACGTATTTTCTCCTCAGTAATATTGGAAAAAAAAATCCTTAAAAGCCAAGGCCTGGTGAAATGTAGTGAATGTAGTCTGGTGTGAATTGATTGATATGATCCTTAAACAGTCTTGCCAAAAATGTTTTTTTTCAAGTGCAAGAATATTTTTTGGGACTTGACACATTGAACTTTCTTTTGAGCTTACCAAGTTTGTATCCCATCTAGACTAATCGATAGATGCTTGCTGTTCACCAGACACTTTTCTTGGTCTTATTTTGCAATTGAGAAAATGTGGGTGGATATTTAGCACAGGTGATTTCAGCACCTCTGAAATGGATGCAGGCTTTTCACAGATTCTCAGTAGTGGACCAACTGTCAACCTTCCAAATTCCCATATTTTGAATGAGATGCTAAGCCAAGGTCCTAAAGCAAATTCAACTTGGCAGTTGGAAGAGTGTCCTGGTCAAAGTACCAGACTTGCCCTCTAGCTGGTCACCTCATCCTCTCTCTCTCTGTCCTTCCCCCCTCCCGGTCCACACAATCCCCTATTTTCTCTACCACCTTGGTTCTTGGTTCACCTTGGCCTGGTAAAATAAAGGTTAATAACTGTACTTGCATCCAGGTCATGCAATTTACAGATGCCATTATGTACCACTGTTCTGTATCATAACTGTGTTTCGAACAGGACTCTAATTTTGTATAATCTTGTTGCAAGGGATCAAAATTTTATTTCTCTCGCTGGAACTGGGAGATTCTGCCTGTTTTTTTTTCACTCACTGAAGACTGTTTATTCAGTGAACGAGAGTTGTGCTTTGAACCTGTTTTAGCCAGGACCTAATGCATGAGGCAGAGCGGCCAACAATGTAGCTTTGATCTTAAACACTTCCCTGCTGCCTAAAGCACTGTGGTGTAATTGGTCTGTTGGTGACTGGCTGCTCTGTTAAAATGCTTTGTCAAAGTTGTTTTTTTTCCATCCTATGTTTAGCTAATGGCAGGAATGCAGTATTCGCAGTATTTTGATTCTTACTTTGGCTTCAGTAGCCCTTTTGAAGACTGCCAGACATTGTGGAATTGCTAAAATATTCCTCACCATATACAACAGCCGCATAGCGGTTCCTTTGGCTAGTTTGATTTTTGTTGATTGATTTGGAGCCTAGGTTATGTATTCACTAATTGGTCTATACCCAGTTACATGTGAAGTGCATTACAGTGCTGTGGCTTCAACTCAGCTGACTGAAAATGTGATATTGTAAAGTGAGGAAGGTGCCAAATGAGCTGTGATATCACGGTGTGATATGACTTTGGCCGGGGTTCTTATGCGTGTGGATTTTTGATGTTGGTTTAGTTACAGCTCGTAAAGCTCTGGTAAAGGACGCAGTGCACTGGCGTGAATCCAGGTAGGTTGTGCTGTTGTTTTCAAAGGGACAAGGCGCTGGGGGGGGGGGGAGGTGACCGAGTGTGTGGGGCATAGGTGTGGATTTCATCATGTTGCGACAGGTGCTGATTCCTCTCCTGTAATTCATGTTGGCCCAAATTAAGTTACAACCCCGTCCTCCTTTCATGGGGAAATTGAGAGGCGGTGTAGGATATGCCTGAACGAATCTCCAAGAAGGAGATTTTATCTGATATTATGTACTCCATACCTCCCCTACAAAACGTGAAGGAACCTAATCTATTGTATGAATAAGGACAGCGCGTGGAAAAGTAAAGATATGAAAAGCTTTATTTTTTTTGTATTTAGAGTTTGTGTCTTGGCTTCGGACGTGGTCCCTGGGGCCGGCGGCGGCGGCATTAGGAAGACAGCCCTGGCGCTGTTGCCGCAGTCAGGTGTTGGTGTGGCGATAACTGTCACGGTTTGAGGTTTGGCAACACCCCTCTGCCAGGCCGTTACGCTAAGGGACGGAGGCCACGCGTTCCCTCTCCCATAGCAGCAGTTATTACTATCAAACAGGTGGGGGAATGTGGCCGCCCTCCAGGGGCTATTAATACACCTCAGAATGCTTTGTTAAGGCTGAATGCTTTATTAATACAGACCGGAATCCTTCATTGATGCACGGGATACTTCTGAAAGGTGATAATCCCAGCAGATTGCCTGGGAGTGAGAGAGAGAGAGAGAGAGAGCTGGCAGGCCCAGGGGAGCGCACAGACACCTGCAGTTAGACCTGCGGGTAGAGGGGAGCAGATGGGTAGCTCAGCACAGGGGAGCCAAACATAGGGATTATACTCATTGTACATGCGCTTATGTGCTGACCTCGTGTGTGTGTGTGTGTGTGTGTGTGTATATATATATATATATATATATATATACAGTGATATATGTAATCAGTGTGTGTGTATGGAGGGGGCGTGGGGGTAACTATTAATAGTCCATGACTGTTGATGGGATGACTTCACACTGAATTCACAGTGATTATAGACGATGGCACGTGTGTGTGTGTGTGTGTGTGTGTTTAGACACTTAATGTGTGGACTGCTCAGACGTTGAAGGGTTTGTCTGAGGTTTTGGGGTGAGGTGGAGAGCGCCATTGGGAAGTGTGTAAACGGGTTATGGGTCAATGCAAATGACCTGGCCTCATACTAAACCAGGGGTGTGTGTGTGTATTTAAAGGCAACGCACCATAGGGGCACAGTACTCAGAGACCATAGTGGAGTAGACTAATGTACATTACAATGCCACTGAATATGCAGAACAGACTTTCTTAACTCTTACATTTTGACTGTTGATGGCGGATTTGTTTTATCTATCTGCTGCATGCGGTATTTAAGATGAATGGCTGGTTTCCTTAGGCTGTGCCACACTACCAATTTTGCCTGATTATAAAATCAGTTTGCTTTTAAACCAAAATAAACTGCAGACCCGTATCATTAATCCCAGTGCCCTGCCACCTGTTTTTTTGTGCTAAAATTCAATAATTAATTTCCGCGAGAAATGTCATGTATCATCTGGTGCTGTTTCCCAAAGAATATATTTATTGTTCATTGTGGTATCTGTCTACATTGTAGCATATGTATCATTATGTGTTTACCTACTTTCATTTATCATTGTATAAGTGCTATCTTTCATAAGTCAGCAGTATGGCTGTAATAGCCTTCTAAAGTCAGCTGTGATCCATTAAAATCTGAGCTGATACAGTTTCTGTCTGGTCACCAGGTAGATCGCCTCGTTTTCACTAATAAGTTTGAGTTGAATGGCATACACACATATATGTGAGTGGTAAATTTAAATAACTTCTATGTATCTGTATGTTACCCTTCTATGTGGCTGGGTATTTATCTGAGCACCTCAGGTTAAGCGTCCTACCCACTACATCACACTTTTGCCCTGCCAGTACACGGCCTTTGATTATTTTCTAGTTTGGCTGGTGCGAAACTGGTACCAGGTAGTGGGGCCACACCACTCCCACTTCCCTTGTTCCACATTCAGCTGGCCTCAGTGCCCTGTGATCCTGCTCAATGCTGCCCTCTGCAGGTCGCAGGGCTCCATAGCAGGACAGCTCTCTCAGCTGGGAGTCAGAGCCTCTGCACTGTCGGGTCAGTGTGGCTGAGGGCAGCTGCAGCTGCATGGGGGTTAGCACCACCACCCCTGCGCAGTTCGGCAGGAATTACAACCCGCATTCTCGAGGCCACGGTGACCTCATTCTGAAGAGGGGGGTAGGGTCCCCCTGACGAGGGCCCGTCCAGCCCAGATGGGGCCATGGACAGGTGGCGGGGTCACATGGCAGGGTCACATGGGTCAGGTGTGCTCCTGCGCAGGCCTGGCTGCGTCACTCTCGGTGAACTGGTGAACTGGTACCAGTAAAGGGGGGGGGGGGGGGGGGGGGGGGGGGGGGCGAGGCACTGTCTTCAGAGGATGCACAGACCTTACAAACTCACCTGATGAGTGTACACTGTGGCATTCCAGTTCTAGAACATGTGACTTCAGCAATACACTGTGCTAGCTGTGTTTGTGTTGTGTTCCTGGTCTCTGTTCAAATTAATGTTGAAACTGTAGGGATGTACTCCTTGCTCTCTCTCTGTCTCTCTCTGTCTCTCTCGCAACGTGATTCTGATCACATGCCTGCCGTGCAGGCTCTAGTGCAGTTTCTCGATAACGATAAAATTATTCCACAAAGTGCTTCTGGCGATTGAAAATGTGTTAAATTTTAAAATTCTCCTTCAGTGTAACTGCAGCAGTCTTTTCGGTAATGAATTTAAGCAAATAGTTGCCTGTCTTTTTATGTCGGTCAACGTTGAGGTTGTGACATTCTGTTTACTTGAACATTTAAATTTGTTTCTCAAACTTAAGGACGGAACTCAGGAAGAGAGTGCATGTGAGTGAATTTGGTGCAACTGGAATGGCCCGGCGTTAGGTCTTTAAATAGCATGGGAGTCACACATTAGACTGTAATTCACAAGTCTGTCTGTCTATGCAGTGCTGGACCACAAGTAGTATTTAGTATGGAGGACTATCATTTGCCCCTGCATGAAATATGTAGTGTTTCAACACTGCAAACACTGAATTATGTAGGTCAGTGTAATGTAATTTAAGATTGCGCCAGGTCTCTCTTTTCTCTCTCTGCCTCTTCTTCTCTGTCCTTCTTTCTGTCCCACCCTTCATCTCTCTCCCTTTCTTTCTCCCTCCTCCCCTTTCTTTTCCCTCTCACTTCTTTCTGTATTTATCCCTCATGCTCCCTCGTACTCTCTCCAGCTCTCCTTTCTTTCTCTCTTTCCCCCCACCATCTCCCTTTTTTCCTTCTCTTTCTGTCTTCTTTCTTTACTCTGTCCTTTCTCAAGCCTCCCCCCCTTCCCTCTCTCCCTGCCCCCCCCCCCCCCTCCCCGCTGTGTCTCTGATGGTCTGGCTCCGGAATTCTGCCTTCTCAGCTTTTTGTTGGGTGTCCCATAGCCACCCAATTTAGCCTCCTTCATCCACCTCCTCCCCCCCCCCCCCCCACCACTTCCCCTCCCGACCCCCGCCAACCCCGTCCTATGTCCCCTCTCTGTGTTGGGACCCTGTCTAAATTTGGTCATGTGTGGCGGAGGGGGTAATCTGGAGAGAGAACACCTGCTGCGCTGGAGTCTCTCCTTCCATATCCTTACATCAAATTACATTGGGCCTGGGCATTCCTCTGCCTGCGTGCTGATTCGCTCGCTCGCCCGCCTCCTCTCTCTCTCTCTCTCTCTCTCTGCACCTCTCTCCGCTGTACCTTTTAGCATCACTGCTGTGTGCATACTTGTTTGTACTCTCTCAAACACACACTGTCCTCCCACACAAGCGAACACACACACGCGCACACACACACAGGTCCTCCCACACATTTATGCTCAGCCTATCTTTCCCTGACGCTCTCTCCCACTCCACACTGCAAAAAAAACAATCCAATCATGATGATATAACTTCAGAAAATGAGCTTTTTGGAAATCCGGCCCTTGAGATACAGCTTCTCACTTATGCAGCATGAATATGTGTGAATATTACCACTGGTCCCAAAAGCCCCACTTTTGGCTGGACAGTACTTCATGAGAGAGCTGGAAGCAGTTTAAATGAGGCTGTCTGTGTAATATTTCAAACTGAAATACAGACAGACTGTAGTGTCCTTATATAATGCATAGGTTGAAATGAGTTATTTTGCTCATAACACTCCTACAGTATATATTAAATATACTCTATATTGCCTACCTTTACCCCCCCCCCCCCATTTTACTGATTGCCTCCATAGTTTAGTCTGTTCCTAAAGTATGTGATAAGGCATTGGTGCTTTGAATCCTTCAGTATTCTCCTTTTATGAATATATATTTGTAAATAAGTGGGTGTTTGTTTTAAGTTGCAGGTTTCTTCCAAGGAAAAAAATCTTTTACCTTATTTGCATATTGCATCTGCACTGCAAAAAATTCGCTTTCTATTCCGATACGCATTATTCATACAATATAATTCATATGGTTTTCATGTAGCTCCCATTGTTCCTTTACATGATATTTTATTATTATTATTTAAGAAATCCTTCAAGAAACCGTCAGAGAATAAAATAGGTAAAGGTAAATGTAAAGACAATAAAATGAATGTATTACAGTAAGAAATGTTCTGTAAGAAATGTTGCGTTGCATTTCCTTGTAATGGTAGCTGGTGCTTTGTTTGGATTGGCTGTTGGATTTGTTTGTTTGGATTGGCTGGTTGTGTGCTCACCTGTGTCTCTGCCCCACAGACCTTCACAGCCTGGTGTAACTCTCACCTGCGCAAAGCTGGCACCCAGATCGAGAACATTGAGGAGGACTTCAGGAATGGCCTCAAACTCATGCTGCTGCTGGAGGTGATTTCAGGTGGGAGAGGCTGAGCCGCAGTCTTACTACAACACTACACATGGTATGGTATGGTAGTATACTTGGCTTCCTTTGTCTAGTCAGGTTGCACAAGTTAACTTGGGGTAGGGCTTGAGTAGTGCTATGCTGACACTCACTGGTCTGGGAATGGTGTTAGCCTGGTCTGACACTGTTGTTCATCCAACTTGAATGGATACACTTATAGTCTATTGTAATGTAATGCACTCTGGGTAAGAGCATCTGCTAAATGAATGTAATGTAATATAATCTACACAGAGCTCTATTCCAGCGCTACACAGTCTTACTCTAACACCACATATCCCTACTCAGACACCACACCGTCTTACCCCCTCACCACACAGAGCTATACGTTTAAATGGAATGGATATACTTATGTTCTATTGTGATGGAAGTCGCTCTGGATAAAAGTGTCTGCTAAATGCCTGTAATGTAATGTAAAGTACACATGTAATGTAACATGCTGTCTCACTCCAGGGCTCAGTGCATCTCTGTTCACTGTATAGTCTTACTTTTACACAATTTATCCCTACTCAAACACTACGCTGTCTTACTCCAACAGTACATACATCTCTGCTGTAAAACAGTGCATAGTCTTGCTCTGAGCCTACACATAACCCTAATAAAGCACTTCCTACTGAGACTCCTTGCATTAATCTTTAAACTTAACACCTACCTGCACTTATGGTATGACAGTCTTAAGATCTGTTCAAACTGAAATAGCTGTCCAAACTGACACATCTGTGGAGTGCCTTTTGTCCTCCGGTGTGCTGCTTTCAGGTTTCTGTCTGATAAGCTATTTTATGTTCTGACACCCACATCAAGAAAAGAAATCTTAGCTGGTTCTCGGATTTTTCCCACACCCCCCACGCCCCCCACGTCCCCCACGTCCCCCTCGTCCCCCTCGTCCCCCTCCTTTGGGCGTGTTCCTACCTGCTCTTTGTGTGGACAGGTGAGAGGTTGCCCAAACCAGACAAGGGCAAGATGCGCTTCCACAAGATCGCCAATGTGAACAAGGCCCTGGACTTCATCTGCAGCAAGGGCGTCAAGCTGGTGTCCATCGGCGCCGAGGGTGAGCATTGCTGTGTGCTCCCTGTGTGTGTGTCCTAAACATCTAAATACTTCTGTGCTTGTGCCTTTTGTCATGTCTGCCTGTCTGTCTGTCTCCCAGTATCTTTGTGCCTGTCTGTCTGTCTGTCTCCCAGTATCTTTGTGCCTGTCTGTCTGTCTCCCAGTATCTTTGTGCCTGTCTGTCTGTCTCCCAGTATCTTTGTGCCTGTCTGCCTGTCTCCCAGTATCTTTGTGCCTGTCTGTCTGTCTCCCAGTATCTTTGTGCCTGTCTGTCTCTGTTTTATGCATCTCAGTCTCCAGTTGTTGGATATCTTTCCCTGGTTATTTGTCAGCGGGCTGTTTGGGTGTGTAACTCTGCCGCAGTAGTGATCTGCACCCGGGATTCTGACTGTGCCAGTGACTGTGGCTCTCTCCCCCGCTGCAGAGATCGTGGATGGCAACGTGAAGATGACTCTGGGGATGATCTGGACCATCATCCTGCGTTTCGCCATTCAGGACATCTCAGTGGAGGGTGCGAGAATGCAGGCACACACACACAAACACACACACACGCAGGGGCGCGCACACACACACACACACACACACACCCAGGGGCGCACACACACACATACACGCAGGGACATGCAGACACACACACACACACACACACACGCACACGCACACGCACACACACACACATATGCAGGGACATGCACACACCCACACACACACACACGCACGCACGCACGCGCGCACACACACACACATGCGCGCACACGCAGACACACACACGCAGGCACACACACACAGACACACACACACACTCAGGGACATGCAGACACACAGACACACATGCATGCACTTGCACATGTTTATGTTTTCCTCCACAAACTGTTGCATATGGCAGATGAAATGGGAGAGATTTTACCTGTCCTTATATTTACCCTGCCTCTGTTTTCTCTCCTCCTCAACTTTCCAACACCCCTCCCCCCCTTTACCTGCCTGCCTACAGAAACGTCTGCCAAGGAGGGTCTGCTGCTGTGGTGTCAGAGGAAGACTGCCCCCTACAGGAACGTTAATGTGCAGAACTTCCACATCAGGTGAGCATTTGGCTCCACCTTCTGGTGGTGACGTGGAACTACATGCACTGTTGTCGAGGACGTTCACCTGGGTAATTATGGATAATTCACAGCGTGCCTTCACGTGCACTATTATGTGGTAATCGTGGGTTTCTTCACTTTGCACATTTCCAGCTATGCCTTAATTCCTTGTTTTCTCACACGTTTTGTGAATATTTCCTCCAGGCATTATGGTAACCTTGCACTCCTTGTCTCAACCAACGTGTCATTTCTCTCTCTCTCTCTCTCTCTCTCTCTCCGCTGTCTCTCTGTCTCCTCTTCTCTTCATCCCAATATTTTCCTTCCTCCATCTCTCTCTCTCTGTGTCCGTCTCTCCACCCCTTTCTTCCCCATCACTCTGTAATATTTTCCTTCCTCCATCTCCCTCTCTGTGTCCGTCCCTCCACTCCTTTCTTCCCCATCTCTCTGTGTGTCAGTTGGAAGGATGGACTGGCTCTCTGTGCCCTCATCCATAGACACAGACCTGACCTCATTGACTACTCCAAACTGCGAAAGGTGCACCCCTTCTTCCACTACCTGCCCCCCCCCCCCCCCCCCCATTTCCCCGAAAACCTTGCCACTCACACCCTCCAGCACAAGGGGACATCCCTCTGTTCAACCAGCATTGTTATTATTATTGTTAATAATATTATGGCATATTGTTGAAAGTGGAGAAATGAAAGTTTCCTTTGACATGGGGATATCTCAGCCAACAGCCTCTTGTGGGACTGATTCTTGTCATTCCCTGCTTATGATTTCCTGTTGTATGAATGGTCTTGCTTTTGAGTGGAGCCTTTCGAGCACATATATAAGCTGGTTGGTTATGTACTGGGACCCTTTGTGTTGGGAGGGAGTAGTGGACCTTGCCTGTCTGAGCTGACTGCCCTGGTTGCATTGTGTTTTGGGTGGATTTTGTGATAAATAACCAATGCTTTTACCTACAGCATCCAGCCTGGTGCATTGGCTACATACAGTGTGTCTTACAGTTTCTGTCGTCTGTGCTTGTTTTTATGTTTGTACTTGTGAATGATACTTATTTATGTAATGTGTAATTTTGTCCAAACTTGAAACATTGGAAAAAAATAGGTCATCAAAACTACCGATTAAGGCAATTTGGGCCACTGAACAAGCATTATTCTAAAGCAAATCTTTCAAATGTTTCCTAAATTCTTTAGTGTAACTTGGCCCTGTGTTTTGGCTCTTTAAACTTTCCAGCATACATTTCAAGGACCAATGACATAACTGCTCGCTTAAAGATATGTTATGGTGTCGGTTTTATGTTTAAAGATAACCCAATGAATGTTTTGACATTGGTTACTAACCCATCGAATAAAAGTAAAAAAAGCCTTTGGCATTTAAAAAGCAGAAAGAGGGTTTTGGAAAAAAAAAAACATTTAAATGGCATGCAATTTGTTGCTTTGCTAAATACATGTGCTGTACTGTAACACGTTGTGGTTTGGTTGTCAGAAACGTTTGCGCAAGGTATTACGAACTAAATGCATCTCTTGCTGAAACTGCGGTTGCCATCGGAGGCTGGACCGTGGTTGGACCACAGTCTTCAGGGACACGTGCTTTGGGTTCTATCCTCATTGTGTGGGTCAGGGGGCCGCTGCGGGGGGGGTGCTGCTTTCGGCTTGTTCTGGGGACGTGCTCTTCTCCTCCTCTCTGTCCCCCGGAGCCCTTCTGTCTCCTGAGTCCTGTGTGTGTGTGTGTCCCTGTAGGACGACCCCATCGGCAACCTCAACACCGCTTTCGAAGTGGCCGAGAAGTTCCTGGACATCCCCAAGATGTTGGACGCTGAAGGTGAACCTTACGACACCCCTCTCTTTCTCTCTGGCTCTGTCTCCCTCTCCCTCTCTCACATATTTGTTGTGAGAGTCTCATCCAGTATAAGGGATGCCTGCATTACTGATGCAGTCACATGTGTAGTAGACATTCCCTCAGGCTGCAAACCCCGCTCCACATGTTGTAGCCACGCCCACCCCTGACCGTGCTTTCTGTTGAACAGACATCGTTAACACCCCGAAGCCTGACGAGAAGGCCATCATGACCTACGTGTCCTGCTTCTACCACGCCTTTGCCGGGGCGGAACAGGTGAGGGGACAGGTGTTTCACATCTGGTGTTTAATTATTCTGCACTTCCATCCCAGTCTGATACAGCAGGTCTCCTGATAATCATGAGGCCTCATGCTGTTAAATCCCAGATCGCCAGTCGTCAGTACTGACCTGTGCGGGAAGACGCACGCTAATCTTGACCCGTCTGGGGATGTAGTCTTGCGCAAACGTCCCACGGCAGTTTCTAATTGAGGTCTTGCGTTCAGGGTCAGCCGGTGTTTGGGGACATGCTTTGATGAGTGTCCCTCTCTCCTCCCAGGCTGAGACGGCTGCTAACAGGATCTGCAAAGTGTTGGCTGTGAACCAGGAGAACGAGAGGCTGATGGAGGAGTATGAGAAGCTGGCCAGTGAGGTGAGCTACCTCTTCTCCTTACCCATTTTATCCTTTCACCTGAGCTTTCTATCCCTTTTTCATCTTTTCTTTCATCACTGTTGCTTTCTCTGTCCTTTCCTTCACTTGTCTTTCTATCGCTCTTTACCCTTTACCTGTCATGCTCTCTTCCTGGATTTCTCCATACCTCCCATTTAACCATCTTGCTCTCCTACTCTCGATCTGTCTTGCTCATTCCTTCTCTTTTACCCGTCTCATTCGCTCTTTCTCTTTTACCTGTCTGATTCACTCCTTCTTTTACCTGTCTCACTGTCTGACCTTTTACCTGTCTGATTCACTCCTTCTTTTACCTGTCTCACTGTCTGACCTTTTACCTGTCTGATTCACTCCTTCTTTTACCCGTCTCATTCGCTCTTTCCCTTTTACCTGTCTGATTCACTCCTTCTTTTACCCGTCTCATTCGCTCTTTCCCTTTTACCTGTCTGATTCATTCCTTCCCTTTTACCCGTCTCATTCGCTCTTTCCCTTTTACCTGTCTGATTCACTCCTTCTTTTACCCGTCTCATTCGCTCTTTCCCTTTTACCTGTCTGATTCACTCCTTCTTTTACCTGTCTCACTGTCTGACCTTTTACCTGTCTGATTTACTGCCTTCCCTTTATGTGTCTCACTCTCCTACACTGTACCTGTCTCACTGTCTCACCCTGTCCTGTTTCACTCTTTTCTTCTCTTTTACTTGTCTCACTCTCCGGCTTTGTACCTGTCTCACTCTCCCGCTCTGTACCCGTCTCACTCTCTCCCTCCGCAGCTTCTGGAGTGGATCCGCCGCACCATCCCCTGGCTGGAGAACCGTGTGGCAGAGCAGACCATGCGCGCCATGCAGCAGAAGCTAGAGGACTTCCGCGATTACCGCCGCGTCCACAAGCCCCCGCGCGTGCAGGAGAAATGCCAGCTGGAGATCAACTTCAACACGCTGCAGACCAAGCTGAGGCTGAGCAACCGGCCCGCCTTCATGCCCTCCGAGGGCAAGATGGTGTCGGTACGTCCCCGCGTCCACCCGGGCAAACTCGCAGTCTACTGCGGTCAACAAATAGGCTCACATTTTACACTAAGGCCGGCACGATGAGCCGACCCCCCCAGGCCCTGCCCCTGACCCCCCCCTCGTGTTCCCCCAGGACATTGCCAACGCCTGGAAGGGTCTGGAGCAAGTGGAGAAGGGCTACGAGGAGTGGCTGCTGACCGAGATCCGCCGCCTGGAGAGGCTGGACCACCTGGCCGAGAAGTTCAAGCAGAAGTGCGGGCTGCACGAGTCCTGGACTGCAGGTACAGGGCGGGGCACAGGGCGGGGCACAGGGCGGGGCGTGGGAGTGGGGCGGGGCACTGGGCGGGGCACGGAGCAGGGCAGAGGGGACGGGGCAGGGGGCAGAGGGGTGGGTGAGGAAAGGGGGTGCGTAAGATTCAAGAACATAAGAAGCACGAAAACATGAAATACCCCACTTTCCATTTCATGACTCTAGTACCCAGTTATCATAGTGGTAAGGAGTGGGGGATAGCAATTGAATGGCTGCTGGTTTGATTCCCTGCTGGGGCACTGCTGCTGTACCCTCAGGCAAGACACTTACACACAAATGGCACAGTAAATATCCAGATGTAAAAATAGATACCATGTAAAAATTGTAATCTATGTATTCCGCTCTGGATAGCAGTGTCTGTTAAATAACAATTATGTAATGTAATATACATTTTCTATACATTTTTATATATTCACTGGTCACATTGTGACCACTTCGCTTGTGTCATTATACTTTGGTAATCCGGACGCCTGTTATGACAAAACAGACCCATGAAGCACCTTCAGCAGTGACCCTGACCACAGGGTTATAGTTACACTGAGTGGTTCAGGACTTGCCAGCCTGCAGAGTGTGAAAGAAAAAAATAACATCCATTAGAAACTGTATTAGTGCTACAATTAGGAATACTGCTGAGTCCAGCGGAAGGCATAAATGCTGTAATGGCGAATGCTCTTGAGAAAGGAGCGCTCAGGTTGTTCCTGTCATCTCAGCAGCAGCGTAACGGTGCCGGAGCTGCGATGTGCGAAAGGAAAAATGGCCATGCCATCCCCTCCCCCTCATGTCAGGCGCGAGAGAGAACCGCATTTCACACAGACGCCGGCGGATATTAAAGCGTTTTCCAGCTGTCAGCGCCGTAAATGAATAGGGCATTAAAATTAGGCAGGGGGCCAGGGTGGGTGCAGAGATGTTAGAGGGGTAATCGCTGCCCGGCCTGCAGGGAAAGAGGACCTGCTGACGCAGAAGGACTACGAGTCGGCCTCCCTGATGGAGATCCGTGCCCTGATGAGGAAGCACGAGGCCTTCGAGAGCGACCTCGCCGCCCACCAGGACCGCGTGGAGCAGATCGCCGCCATCGCCCAGGAGCTGAAGTGAGAGAGAGGGAGAGAGGGTTTGGGAGACGAGGGGGGGGGGGAGAGGCCGGGACAAAGGGAGAGGGAGAAGAGTGATAGAGGGGGAGTCAGAAGAGACAAGATGAGGAAGAGGGGGTGGAGAGAAAGGAGGAAAGAGGAGAGGTGGAGAGGTTAGGGAAGGGCAAGGGGACAGGGAGAAAGAGATGGAGGCAGAAGAGAGAGAGAAGTAGGAGAGAGGAAGTAGTTATAGGACAGCAATCTGGTGTGACTGATGGAAGGAAGGAGTGGCAGAAGGAGAAGGAAGGAAGGAAGGAGGGTGGGGGAGCTCAGATATTGAGATGGAAAGGGATGGAGGGATGACTAAAGGAGAGGAAGTGGTTGGAGGAGGGCAGTGCGGGTGTGGTTTTGACGTCCCCTTCCCTGCGTGTCCCAGCGAGCTGGATTACCACGATGCTGCCACCGTGAACTCCCGCTGCCAGGGCATCTGTGACCAGTGGGACAACCTGGGCACCCTGACCCAGAAGAGGAGGGATGCGCTGGAGGTGAGTGTGGGAGAGACACCTCAGAGGCCCGGAGCAGGCCCGGAGCAGGCCCGGAGCAGGCCCGGAGGCCTTCCTTTCCCAGCTCTGAGAGGCATCACTACATCTGTGACCATTTCCAAATTAGCGGAAGTGGATCTCCAGTTTAACTTTATAAGGTGTTGAGCTGGTGAAAACGCTGATGGTAGTGCATTCCACAGATGGTTTTTATCAGGCTGGGAGTTATTGTTTTTAAATGGTAGAATAACATGCTGCAGGGCCGTGACCCCGCTGTGCCTCTGTGCTGAGCACCGCTGTGTGGCCGTGTGTTCCAGCGTGTGGAGAAGCTGTGGGAGACCATCGACCAGCTGTACCTGGAGTTCGCCAAGAGGGCGGCGCCCTTCAACAACTGGATGGACGGGGCCATGGAGGACCTGCAGGACATGTTCATCGTCCACAGCATTGAGGAGATCCAGGTGCGGGGGGACGAATCTTACACCCCCCCATGACATCACTCCACCGATCACATGACATCACTCCACCGATAACATGACATCGCTCCACCAATCACATGACATCACTCCACCGATCACATGACATCACTCCACCAATCACATGACCAATCACATGACATCACTCCACCAATCACATGACATCACTCTACCGGTCACATGACATCACTCCACCAATCACGGCAGACACAGGCGAGAAGTTACCGCATCAATGGAACAAGTCAGACTTTGGGTTCAGAAATCAGGACACATGGAGAATTGACCTGTCCTACTTTCGTTACTGCTGAACTCTTGGAGGGGGCAGAAGTGATGACCAGGTGTGACTCCTGTGTGACTTTGCCAGTACAGGCGCTGGTTTCGAGCTCAGGCTGAGCCCTGCAGCCCTTGACATCACAAGTCTGACCCAATCCGGTTTGCTGCTGCTGAACATGACGGGCTCTGCTCAGCTGGGCTACATTTACATTTAGTCGCTTAGTAGACCCTGTTATTTGATCCTTTTTTGCTCCACCCCCACATTTCTCTCCTTGATTACCCATCATTCACCTCTGTCTTCCTCTCCTTCCACTATCCTCACTGCTCCCCCCATCATCTCCCCTACAGATTTCCCATGATTCACTTCCGTCATCCTTCGCCCGCTCATCTGTCCCTGGTCTTATAATTTCCCACAATCCCTCTCTCCCACGCAGAGTCTGATCACAGCCCACGACCAGTTCAAGGCCACCCTCCCCGAGGCCGACAAGGAGCGCATGGCCACCCTGGGCATCCAGAACGAGATCATGAAGATCGCCCAGACCTACGGCATCAAGCTGTCCGGCATCAACCCCTACACCAACCTCTCCCCCCAGGACATCAGCAACAAGTGGGAGGCGGTGAGCGCAGCCGAGCCAACAGAGTCCTTTTCATATTCATGAATATTTATAAGAATTTATTTTTATAAAATAAATAATTCTACTTATGCATTCTCTCAGATGAAAAAAGGATCTAACATGGATCTATTTTTTTACCGAAATGATGGTGTGACTTTGGTGTCCAATGAAGTTCCTTTAGAATAACATTATTGCATTATGCTATGATACCGATGCAGGCTAATGATCTGAAAGGGCTACGCTACACCTATCCAAATTCCCAAAAGGACAAGTACA